>NC_043012.1:13593070-13598070 GCF_006345805.1 Octopus sinensis
CCTTTATTCTCGACATATGTTTCGAAGGCTGCATATTCCTAATTTCGAAGGAATAAGGGGTGCATTATGCCGCCTTCTCATCAGAAACAAACAAGGAACTTATATCAGCATCAAGATGAACAAAAACTTTTAGATGACTGCCCACACGGAGCCCATAGCGATAATGAGTGTTATATTCATATATATATATATATATATATATATATATATATATATATATATACATACATATATATATATATATATATTTCTTCCAATCTAAACCATTTTTATACAAGTGTTAAATATAGTAAAGTGACAATAATTAAGTTCATAAAGAAATAAGAATGCAATTGCTCAAAACGATTTTCCTAATCTGTATTTATTTGGAGAATTTAAATAACCTTGGAATATGCTGATTGAGACAATGTATACTTTATTTGCAGATATATTAAATTAATATAGTAATTAATAAGATACACAAATAAACAGAATTTTTTTTTTTAAAGATGCAGATGTTTAAATTGAACCTACAACTTGTAAAGTACATATAAAATGGTGTCAGATGTTTGTAATCAAAGATGGCTAGCCTTAACTCGGACTCAGGATTTAAAGTTATGTCAGTAAATATCAGAGATCCCTAGAAGAGTTATCTTACTATTTGTATCATTTTCAACCATACATTTCTACACCAATTTCACTTTGGTAATTATTTCACTTTGATGATGATGAGGAGGAGGAGGAATAGGGGGAGGATGTTGATGATGATGAAAATGAGGATGATGATGATCATCATCATCATCATCATCATCATCAACATCCTCGTCATTTTCATCATCATTATCATCACGACCACCACAACCACCTTCACATGTATCAAGCTCTTTAATTTTATTTACCAGCATTTAAAAGGTTAGTGCATTGGAAAACCATCAAATTTCATTTCATATTTTCATGCGAAAACCAGATAGTTTGACTATTTTCCTGGCCAAGTGCTATCCAGAGTGGGTGTTCCGTAAGTCAGTGCAAGCCTACGATACGCACATCTGCACCGCCAGCATTGTTGTTCGCTGCTTGTGGCGTATACTTCAATATCAGTAGATTGGCTCACATTAGATTTAGGTTTTGGCTACGAACAAACCACTGCGATGCTGAGTATCGGCATTGTTGTGCTTTAGGTGATTTTGGCATATTGACAAACACTACGAATTATTACTGCAGGAGTTTTTTTTTTTAATAAAACTCTTGGAATAGAAACTATTATTCGCTTTTGTTTTACATTTTATATTTGTTATATTTTGATCGTTAATTTATTTGTATTGTGTGGAGCAAACACATTTCAAATTTTAAATTTCTTAAACTTAGAAAGATAATGTCCATTACTGAATAGATGTCAATGACAAAATGTTGTAATATTAATTCTGGAATAGACATTAGGCACTCGAGTTACTGTAAGTTATGCTCGAATAATATAAATTTTCAGTAGAGTTCGAATTATGGTACCAATTTGTAACCGAATTTCCAGTTTAATGCCTTTCTTGCCAATGGTTAATAGCTTGTCAAGACTGTTTATAGCTTTCAGTGTAATGTTTGATGAATTAATTGTATGCTCGAGAAGAAGCAAAAGTATACATGCTTCGTTTTAATGTTCATATTTCCTTATATTGAAATGGTCATAGTGTTTACTGAGTAGTTACTACGTTCACACATAGATAAGTTTAACTGTACATATTGTGTATGTAAACGGATGTTTCTTTGTGTTTCAGTGACTGTATTTTATCCACTTGGAAGGCATGCTGACAAGAAAACAGAGAACTCAATACGCTGGGCATCAGCTAACATTTATTCCAATAACTAGAAACCTAAATATACCCTACAGCTAACCATATAATCTCTCCATTTTCCACGCAGTCTGAAGAACACAAACATAGACGCACACGCGAGCGCGCTCACACAAACACAGATGTGCACGGGAAATGTTAAATACGCAATAATTTCGGCCATCGTTTGTCATGCATTACATAAATTCTGTTAATAATCTGTGTAATTTATATCATCATGAAAATAATGAAACAATGTGGATACACACACGCGTGTGCGTGCATAATCAAAAGCACATAATCACACACACACACACACAGACAAAAACACACAGGGACGCACACACACACATATACATATGCATGCATATCAAAATCAATATTCCCGAATTCAAATCTCAGAATATTTAAATTATATGGGAATGGGAATATCATGAAAATCTTTATTATAATAGTTCATAAGGCAATCCAAGAAGCCAATGCAGTGTATTCCACCAGTTCTACAGTGACCAGGCCATATCAACATATCCATGTTCTTACAGCGTATCCAATCCTTCGATGGCTTCGGCTGTTTTATTACTCCGTTGTTGTTGTTGTTGTCGTTCAAGATGCGTAATTGGTCTCATTTATGCGGAAGGCACCGCTAAAAGGAAGTTATATATTAGATAATCAAATTTTTCATGTGATTGAAAAGAAATTGCTTCTGTACACTCAATATATATGACAGAGAAAAGAAAGAGAGAAACAACGGGATCCTGAATGATGATTAGTCATAAGATTCGAATATACCAGATCTGATCAAAAAGTATCCGAACTGTTGCTATTGTAACGACATTAAAGTACGCCGAGTGAATCCGTTTGGCACAGATTGACCTAAACCTCTGCTGCGTGTGTACATTAAGGCTTAACGTTCTATCTCACTTCTCCTCTTTAGAGCAGGGCTTGGACGGAAGGTATGTAATTTGCGATCGTCGCATTGACCTTGACAGTAAAAGTTGCCATGGCGATACCTGCTCAGAGGCCTACGCAAAGTTGCAGAATGTGTATGGAGAGGGGTGTATGGAGAGTCGCACACAAGTATACGTGTGGTTTAGACGTTTCTAAGATGGCCGAAAAATATCGATAATGACGAACGTTCTGGAAGGCAAGTAGAATTGTGAAAAATAACGGATGTGCGTGCAGCTATAAGGGGAAATCATCGAATCACTATCCGCGAGTTATCAAAGGATGTGCAGATTATTTACAGTTCAGTTCAGTCCATTATCACTGCGATTGATTTTGGTATGAGACGCGTGTCTGCAAAGTTTTTGCCAAAACCGATTTGAGCTGACCAGAAAGATTCTCGGGTTTCAGTGCCGAGATGAAAAATGTTGAGAACTTTGGATAGGCCTCTGAATAGGTATCGCCAAGCTTTTTGGCAAAATGTGATGCAGTTTCTCGATTCAACTTTCTCTACTATGGTCAATGGGATGATCGCACGCTACACACGTTTCTTCCAAGCACTGATGTAAACAGTGGAAGTGAACTAGTACATTAAAAGTTAGTGCGCGTTGTATATATATATATATATATATATATATATATATATATATGTTCAGCAAACAATTTAGATTCAAATGAATATGGTACGTAATTTAGATGCACCAGAATTTTTTATGGTTTAACCCATAAAATTATGCGAGGTGATTGTAATCAAAAATAAGCAACAAGAATGGATCCGGTAATTAGTACAATTGTTTCATTCTACAACAATTTATTAAAGCTGCAAATATTACAGCAGATATAATATGTCAAGTAAGCTTCAGCTAATTTCATATAGATTTTCCAATAATGTACAGTTCTCAAATCAATTAGTAACATCCTAGAGAAGGTAAATATACCGATAAAGCTGTAGATATGAATTTCAGGAACATGAAGTTGGATGTGTATATATATATATATATAATATATATATATATATATATATTATATATATATATATAATAATATATATATATATATATATATATATATATATATATATATATATATATATATATATATATATATATACACGCGTCACGAAATGTGATTAGGAGTGCTAGTCTACACCAACATATCTAGAAACATGAGTCAAAGAAGTCTTAGCCACGAGCAGAGCTCAATGATATTCACTGAGAAAGAAACCAATCTCTGACATCAGGGGTGAGAGCCATATCGACTGTCGCTGAAATTTCATGTCCTTATAAATCGAATTTACGATAGGAAACCAATGGCTGATTCAGTAAAATGCAAATGTGAAACTTATAAAGTATTTAAGAGAGCTAGGCGTAATTTAGAACCAAAAGAGCAGAATTCAATCGTCACTAAGAGTGACGAAGGATGTGATTCTGTACCATCATTGCTAGAAATAAGAATGAAAATTACTCTTAACCACAATCAGAGAACAATTCTATTCACTGATAAGGGGGACATATATATTGTGGAGTGATACGCAAGAAAAACATAAACAATAGGCTTTATACGACTCAGGTGTATCCATCGATCCCATTAATCGATCGATCGTTTAACACATTGAAGAAAATGAACTATCATTAAAAATGCTATCGCTTTCGGAATCAGTACATCAAGTGAATGAAAAACAAAAACGATAAAGTTATAGGAGCGAAGAGGAAAAATAAAAGAAAAGAACTGGAGAACAAGAAAATGAAAGTGAGAAACAGAGAGAAAACGTGGAAATAATAAAAAAAAAGGATAGAAGAGGGAATCTGCTCCCTGTTGTATCTATATAGACTTAAGTTACACTTTTATAGCTATCAGCCTTAATTTATTGCTGTCTTTTAATATAGTCGAATAGTAACAACATAAGTTATTGGAATTATTGGAATACGCACCAATTCCTATAGTAGTCATAGTTTGGTGATGTTTTTCAATACCTAGGTCATTCCTCAGTGGATTACCACTACGTTATGGTTGTTCTAGCATTGTAAAGGGAATAGTACGTGAGTTTATGTAGGAGGTTTGAAATAAAAAAAATAAAAGATTAAAGCAGTGAAGAAAGGAAAAGTTAATAAAATAAACCCAAATACAATACATTAAAATAAAGCAATAAATATAGACGCGGGCGTGGCTGTGTGGTAAGAACTTTGGTTTCCAACCACATGAGTTCGGTTCAGTTACACTGCGTGGCACCTTTGATTAGTAACTTCTACTGTAGTCTAA
>NC_043012.1:13603070-13620570 GCF_006345805.1 Octopus sinensis
ATATATATATATATTATAGATATATATATATGTGTGTGTGTATGAGTATCTATGCATATATATGTATGTATATATATATATATATAATATATATATATATATATATATATATATATATATATATATATATATAATATATATATATATACATATATATACATACATATATATGCATAGATATTCATACACACATACATAAATTACTGACTTGATAGTCTATGTTTTGTAATCCGGTGTTTTCGGCGGATTGTTGAATTACAAATTTTGTTGAATATCTGTTAATCAAAAATAATAACTGTTGATTTATGAAATCCTACTATTTAACACATATACACAATCTTATTCAAGATATTTTGCTCCAAGTTTCATTTCCTAGTCAAACTATTTATTATTCTTATTGAAACTGAAGAGTTATGGTTGCTAATTTATCTCGAATTATGTCTGCTAGTTTACACATATAAATCAAAAATGTGAGATTGTAATCTTCCAATACTAGCATACACATCTATTGCCTGTATGCTTAATGAAATAACTGTGATCGTCAGAACGTCATTTACATACATTAGTACATTAATACGAGTGTCTCATTGGTTCATTTGATTATTGAAAATATAAATGGAATTTTAGTGAGAATTCTTTTAACTTATATTAGAGTATGCAGTGAAATATGGGATGGAAGGGTGTTGAAATATATTCTTCATATTTATAAACTTAATACTCATTAAATTATACAACTCAGTTCTTGTTTTTACGTTCCAGTAGTATCTTATGAATCTCGCGTATTATGGATGCCTTTCGAAGAATAGCAATTCCGTTTGATACCGGTTAGGTACAGTTACTCTAGTCTTAATGAAAAAAAACATGGCATAACATTGAAAATGAAATAAAGTAATTGAAGCTTTCTAATAACGACCGACTTCATTCGAAAGGAAAGACGGAAAACCTGATACACATACGAAGAAATCTCGACTGATGACATTTCAGGATAAATATTCAATTTCAAAATTGAACTTCGAACTAGAAGCAAAAAGTAACTAGAAAAAAATATAGGATCAGCCAGTGGCAAGTATTTGAACGAGAGAGACAAATACAAGTATATAAAATTCAATAAGACATAAATTCTTGATTTATTTAATGCATGACGTATCACATTTACCCAATGTGAAATCAATACAAGCTTCACTTCAGATGGAGAAATAATCGCTAGAGTCGAGCATTCCCAAACCTGAGATGTCATTATTTAAAGAGGAAAGACCATTGATTGGAGACATAGATGACAGTCACAAACATGTGCGTCTCGTTTAATAACTGTCATGTGCTCGGCAGTTGTCCCGCCTTACCTCCAGTAACTAAGGGACATATAAAATTTCTAATTGAATTAGTAAGTGTTAATGGAAACGGCTGCAAGAAACGAAGATGGCTAATTATACACACACACACACACACACACACACACATATATATATATATATATATATATATATATATATATAATATATATATATATATATATACATACATATATACACGCACGCACACGCACACACACACGCATATATATATATATATATATATATATATATATATATATAGATATATATATATAGAGAGAGAGAGAGAGAGAGAGTCTTTCAAATGATGTACATATATTGTATATTAAGAAGGAGGATGTAGTCAGAATTTTGGATAATACGTTATTAACCTTTTCGTTCGTTCACTCGAACTTTACAAGATAGTGAACAGAGAATTTCTGCCGCCTTTTATATACAATATATGTACATCCTTTAATACATACAAACATACATGCACACACATACACACACCCCCACACACACACGCATATATATATATATATATATATATATATATATATATATATATATATATATATATATATATGAGAGTATATATTAGTTTACGTGTGTAGGAATATATAAGCGTGGCTGTGTGCTGCAAGTGTCGGCCTAGCAGTATAGTATGAAGCTTAGTTCCCAATCCCATGGATACGGTTTCCGTACCACTACGCGGCATATTGGGTGAGTGTCTTCAAATATAGAATCGTGTCAGCCAAAGTCTCCAAAGTGGATTTGGCAGACGTCTATCTCTCTCTGTCTCTCTCTGTCTCTCTGTCTCTCTCTCTCTCTCTCTCTGTCTATCTATCTCTCTCTATATATCTCTCCCTCTCTATCTCGATCTCTCAATATCTATCTCTCCCTCTCTATCTCGATCTCTCAATATCTGTGTGTGTGTGTGTGTGTGAGCGTGTGTGAATTTGGAAGAAACATGTATGTGTATATGAGTGCTTGTATGACAGTGTAATCGGAAAGAACGTGCGTGTGTGTTCTTGTGGGGGCGGGGTTGCTTTGTTAGCAGGGTAAAAACAAAATTCAGTAGGGAAAAGGAGGAGCGAATGTTTGAATTGGAGTAAATTAATAATTGATGTATATATTCCAATGTGGTGCCCTTTGCAAGAAAATCCATGCTTACTCTTCCACGCTGGACCCAAAAGTCTGTGAGCATCACCATGCCTGCTGAGGTTTGGACACACGCCTTATTTAGAGGTGGTGATTCATCATGCTTCCATTGCTTCGACTAGACTTTCCTTTCAGGAATATAGAGATAGTACCATGATTCATCCTGTGTGATAAGTCTACCGACAAAGTCCTCCTCGTTTTCTTGGCATATTGACAAAAGGGCCTGGGAGCAATTGACTCGTTCCTGCCTCTGAAAAGTTCTGATCATCTGGGGAATCCATCGTGCAGACAACTTACGCATGTACAAATGGTTGTGAATGATTTTTTCCACGGACCCTACACTTATTTATACTTCTTGCGCTGGTCGGCGCAGGAAATCGCCCAAAATGGCGGCTTCCATTTTATGGATGGTGTCGTCTTCAATGGCGGAATATGTTTGTCCAGAAATAGGAGCAGTTACCATAGATATCCGACCACATTTGGATTGGAAATGCCAGTGCTTCACTACGTCGTATGATGGTGCATTGTCAGAATAAACTTATTGCATCTCGTCGAAATTCTCTTTTGGTGTACAACCTTTCACGTATAAGAACCTAACCACTGATCTGCATTCAACTGCCTCCATAATAGCAGACGTAAATGTCAAATGGATACGAGTTGTAAGCTGCAATTTACACAATGACGTGTAGACACATGTATGACTATACCTGTACAAATTCCGTTTCCTGCAATAACCGTAAGTAGGACAGGGGAAAATTTTAATGAACACTCCTTGTAATACTGGTTTCAAATTTTGGCACAAGGCCAGCAATTGCGGGGAGTGGGTATGCTGATCATATCGACCCCAGTGCTCCATCGGTAGTTTGTTTTAACGACCTCAAAAGGAGGAAAGGCCTGACTTGTAACGTAATATTAACTGGTTGCACGCTAAAATGTTGCCACTAAACTATAACAACAAAGCATAGAGGATGGAGAAATGACATGTAAGGATGGAAGTACGAGTAATTATGCCATTTCCATCTTGCCCATGAATTTCTGTCGTAGAATACTTGCTTTAAACACATCATCAATTATTGTCAACTGTCGAGATTACTGTTAGGTTGTGATGTATTACTACAGCTCTTCCTGTACTTGATGTAAATTTACAATTAGCTACTTTCTTCAACATTTTAAGTGATGTGTTGAATTGTATAACATTAGACTTATCATGCTTATTAGGTCTCATTTCTGCAGATCTATTTACAATTTAAACAGTTTTCATGTATCGTTCTTTCAAATATAACAGAGAAACATCAATTAGAAATTAGTTTGTTAAATAATTAACAATTGATATTTGTGTTGTTTACAACAAGAATTCATAGTTATTATGCCAGTCTAAACCCAAGAATAAAACGTTTTCGCTTTAGATTATATTCTATCGTCGATTAATAACGCCACAACTCTAGGGAATGTCTCTAGGGAATGTCATCTGAACGAAGCCTCTTCAAAATTATTTCTTTACGAAAGTATCATTGCAAACAAATGGCTTCTATTGACTTTTGATTTAATTCCGAAAACAATTCTAAATACATTTTCACCTTTTTCATTGAACGCTAAATTTAACATTCGTTTTGTTTGCCTCCGTATAATTCTGTTAAGTTTCCTTCGGGAAAAGACCATCAAAGAGCATTAGAAAGGCTTCTCAATTTTGATGATATATTTTAGTTTAATTATTTTAATTGGAATACGTGAGACTTTCTAATGTCTTGTGTAAATGGTTATGTTTATAAGCTTAAATGACAAACACGTCAGCGCAGGGTCAAATCTCTGCATTACTATTAGTCTGGTCACTGCTCATTCGAACTGGGTAACTTCATGTCTGTCTGGCACACTTGTGTCGGTCATATTTTCCCCTCTTGCCTTTTCTATTTTGTGAGTCGACCAGATCTTCAAGGACCAATAAGCCCAGTGCTTTACAACGAATATGTCGGTTTTCTGTGATTGCCTCGCTGCCCTTTATTTTCTTCTGTAGTCCTAAACGTTTAATTGTTCAAGATAAAACCTTAAGTACCATGGTTCTCTGTGATGTACCCGAATCTGTAAATGCAATACCAAGAATTTAGTTATCTAGAATGACCTATTAGCACAAACGCACAAAAAAATTAAGGAGGACAGAAAAGTTGCATTGCAAGAGAAATTCTGAATTATTTATAACAAAATGATATGTAATAATATGTTAAAAATATTGAAGCCGCTGTTTCTCTATATTCCAGCATCTCATGTCATCATTTTTGAGGAATAGGTCACTTACTTGGAAATATTCTTCGCTTTGACTTGAGCAAGATCTGGATTTGTTGTTTAAATACTCAAATTTTGGTAATAATGTATTAAAGAAATTGCAGAGGAAATTCGTTTTGTGAGGCCATACAACCCAAATCTGTAATCGGCAGACATGGTAAATCTCTGAATTTACGATGTTGCTTGCATGGAATGTCTGAAGAATTGTAGTTATAAACAATTCTGAAGTCAGATGAAAATGTGAGTTGAGTTTGTGATTAAGCATTTACATGGTTTATTGAACACTACTCTATAAACATGGTTGTTATTTGGAAGCTTTATTGGTGATAATACTTCCCACACTTTCCCCTCGTACTTTTGGCAACCAAGTTCAAGAAGAGTACTGACAATAGTCTGATATTAATTTTTGTGTTGTTTTGTCTTTTTGCTTGTTTTTTTGTAAAGATATACAAAAGGAAATCTTAAACAAAATTCTTTCACTGAAACGAAACCGCTTATTTGTATGGTCAAAAGTCAATGTTGTAATTTCAGCTTGTAAATTGCATAATTAAACATATATACAATTCACTGCATACATGCTTACATCCAAAACGTTCGTGAGGTAGGTACTAGAAGACATATGCTGGCGCATTCAATAACTATTTATGGTCATTTAACAAATATAACTTCACAAGTTTCTGAAATGCATTTTTTAGAATACATAGGTTTTCAAATCTTCATATCGGTGTTTTAGGTATTTCTTTGTCTAACATATTTTCTCTAACCTCCTTTAAGTGTTCTTATTCAACTCACAACAGATATGTCACGGACACCTTAAACTTCTTCCCTTCTCTCTCTCTCTCTCTCTCTCTCTCGTTTCATTTCACCTACTTGCTATCAATCTATCTGGATGTATACACGCACGATTGCGAGTGTATGCGTGTCTGTGTATACATAGTACATACATACGTACGTACATACATACATACATACATACATACATACATACATACATACATACATACATACATACCTATTGACCATATAGACCTAAATTTTAGCAGGCATGCGGGGAAAAACTATTGTTCAGCAAAGGTTTAGCATGGGTAAAAAATTCGCATAATGACGAATTATTTGATGTATCACGTGGCATATGATAGTACTGGCGTCTGTGATCTTATCGATTTATCTATATTAAACACATTGAGGTATAAATACCCATCTCATGACGTTGTCCTATAACGTAACAACGGTTTGAGTATTGCCCATGGGTGTGATGGTCACACCCTTGATTTATTTAGAAAGCAGCTTATTTCTACCTTTAAGCAATTAGGACTTAAAACTATAGTAGCCACTAATCTCTCTATAGTTTATCATTTAGATGTTTCCCTAGATCTAAACCCTTCTTCGGGTAAACCTTTGCATAAGCCTAATGAGAAATTTGCATATATACATAAACAGTCTTGTCATCCTCCAGAAATATTTAAAAGCCTGATAATAATAACAGAGTGTCCAGTCTCTCTCCTTTGAAAGAAATTTTCGAGAAAGCTTCCCCTATTATAACAATGCCCTAACCAATAGTAGCTTCAATGATAGACTAATATATAATCTCTCTAATGATAATCAAAATATTAATAATATATTTAGTAGCATGAAAGTTAAAGTAATACATAACCCCTCTAGTATTCATCAAAGTGATAATCAGAATCCTAAAGTTAGCCATGGAAAATTATTTGGTTGCCCTCCCTCTTCCCTTAATATAAAAAGTAACGTAAGTAAGAAATTCCTGTCTCATCTAAACGAACAGTTTCAATCAACTCACAAATGCAGGAAAATATTTAATGGACGTTCTGTAAAATATAGCTCCTGCCCCAGTATGAAGAGTATCATTACAAGTGGTCAATCCCAAGAGCCTAAATCCAGCAGCCTGTCCATTTAACTAACGATGTATGGTTTAAATCTATCATATATGAAGCAGAAGTTACTTCAACGCTAAATAATACTATAACTGATGAGAAGAGCTATACTGAATTATGTGAAAGAGAATTTAAACATCGCTATGCCAATTACATACACACTTCCGGCATATGGACAAAAGTCAAAGCCAGTAATTTGTCTCGTTATGTGCATGGATCGAATAAATGTAGGTTTTGTTTTGCTGAAAGAGCGCAAATCCTATTCAGATCTAAGATACCTAACTTTCTATCGAACTCTAGGTCAGAGATTTTCAGTTATTGCAAACATATTTATAAATATTGATAGAAGAATTGGAAAAATCAGCCTAATCCTGATTAACTTGATATATTTCCAGCCTTATCATTTAAGGTCTAAGGAAGGTCTTTTATCTTTTTACCTTTTACTTTTTACATTCTAGTGTTTGTGGTTTTGTTTCTCGCTTTTCGTTTACCGTATATTACTCTTTTCTATATAAGCTGTTATCTGAGTTTTTTCGCGTTTCTTCTATAAAATAAATAATATTTATCTCTCACTGATATTTTACCATTATTGTGGCTTATCAAAATAGCATGCACACAGATGACTTGGAAAAGAATATAAATCGCTGGACTGGGATATATTTGCAAATAGAGTACAGCTACTTTTAATTCGTAATTTAAATTTCTGCCGCATGTGCTACTCTGCAGTACATCATGAATAGATTTCACTCAGTTGATAAATCTAAGTAGTCATCAAATCTAAGTAGAGACTTCAAACTTGAAATCTTCAAAGCCACAGTCGAACCAATTCTACTATATGGCTCAGAAACCTCTCAAAGAAGCTTGAGAGGCGGTTGGATGGAACCTACACTCGCATCCTTATGAGAGCTCAAAATCTCTCGTGGAAGCGCCATCCAACCAAAATGCAAATATATAGGAAACTACCACCTGCGTCATCTTTTGTGAAAGGTAAAAGAATCCAGTTTGCTGGACATTGTTGTAGAGCTGAAAAAGAGGTAATTTCTACTCTTCTCCTCTGGAAGCCATCTACACGCAATACCAGAGGGCGCACACTCTCCTACCCTGATGTAATCTCCAGGGATACAGGCATCCAGCAACAGGACCTCCGTAATGCCATGATGGACCGTGAAGTCTGGCGTAGCATGGTAAATTCCATTGCCTCGACCACGGTCGAACAATGATGATGATTTTGACGTTGATAAATTACTTTGTCTATATTTCGTGCTCTTATAAGATGCGTACAGTTAGATATAGTTTGATATCATTATGCAGATTTCGTCTTCAAATTATTATTCTTTTGTTTTTCTCACTTAAGATCAGATTTTTTCGTGAGTGAATATATGCGAGTATTTTGTTGTCTATTTAATTTCTGTTACCTCATATTCAATAACTCAACTATTTGACTTTTTGAGATGTTCACGTCTTTGTGATATTTGAAGCAATCATCCGATATTTTGTCACATTGTTAATCGAGAACAATTAACTTTCAAGCGTGCTATTAATTGAATTAATTCAATTTAATCTGCCCAAATCTATTCATATGTTTTAAAGGCCAAAAGATTTTGTTGAATTATATTCTACTCAACTAAAATATTATGATACCAAAATACAATGACTATCGAAAATTGAGACAATATTTAATAAATAATTATCTGGCTCATTGACTTGTTACATTCATGTCTTAATGAATGTATCGCCGAATGTTCTTTTTACAATATATCTTACTTATTTTATTCAATAGTAAATGTTATGTACTATTGAACAAGATTTTTGTCGTATTTATATCACTGTTCTGCTGCATGTATTTATATTTTAATTGAATTTATGATTCATTTAACTTTATACATGGTGTAATATGTTTATCATGTGTATTTTACGTAAGTGAAGTTTTAATTCTCGTATATTTTGTTAACTTGTCACTAATTGGAATATATTAGATATTTCATTAATGTTGTATATGAAAACTCGTTTCAAAACCATATTTGTGAATCTAACAACAGATAATAGTGACTAGATAATTGTATATGTCTTATAATTACCACATATTACTGGCCAGGGTCGTATAAACCAATGTTATCTGGTTTTGCTTTTAAAAAGAAGAAAAGCACGAGGTTTATTCTGCAATAGTCAATACACCAACAAATATACTTAACGGAATATGTAAAACAGTCCATTTGAATTGGATGACATAATTGCTTCTAACCGAAAGATAATGGTTGAGTGAAATTTAACTTCATCACGTGTATTCAATTGCATGATAAGGAAACCGCAGTGAAATACATATCATCTATATAGGAACCTATGTTACCATAAAGAAAACGTGTTTAGAGGTACATTGTATATATGATACTATTTTTAAAACTTGTTAAACAGTCGGCACGATTTTTATTTTTATTTTTCTATTTCCCACATGTTAAGTGGGAAATATAGTCTCGCATACGATCACGTAAGGCTAGGAATATCAAAACACGTGATGAAGTTATGTAGAATTAAACAAATATCAATTTCATTTGCTTCCTTGGCAGTTTTCGCAAATACCAAAGTATGATTTCATAACTCAACAGACAACACTGTTTTCTGGCTAATCATGTAATGGGGAACTGATTTAACCAGAAAAGTTACAGGGTTTGAGAAATTAGTGTTAATGCATTTGATAAGGTAATAAGTACTATTACAGGCAAGAGAAGTGATAGATATGAACGTTATAATGGCAAATATTCACAAGTTTTCCATTTGAGGGATACATTCGTAGATACATTCAAACAAAAAAAAAACTGCAAAATAGAAATTAACTGTATGAATATGAATTTCTGGTGTGTTTATATGATTTATTAAAACAGAAAGCTAAAACAGGTACAAAAGAAACTGTAAAAAGGAAATTTCATAGCGCATATATTACCTTACGGGTTCTAGAATCAGCATTTAATCGCGTGTAAAATTTTCTCAACGGTTAAGAGAATTTATGTAGCACGCTATGATTTAATTTGAAAATTATATCTCATATATCTCATCTGAAAAAATATGCGTCTCTTAAACCATAAAATAAAATCCACAGTGAAGAAGTAGCAGTTTCATACATCATAATTAGCGTAGTTAAAATATGATAGCTGACATGTGCGCCAATGTTCCATCGATCAATTCACGATGCAACGGTATGCTACAACGAGTTCATACATCATTTTAATAAAATCTACACACAAAAATATTTCTCTGTAGGTAATTTCAGTGGGCGAAAAGAGATCGAAAACAAAGCTAGAACCGTTGTATCTTATAACACTCACACAACAGTCAATCATACAAATACATTTAAGGAAGATAAAGAAATAAGTTTCTCATGTATCACTTTTATGGTTTATATACTTCTGCACAATTCTTGATGATGCATTTCGCATTAGCCAACTCTGATTCTCTCTTTCTCTCTCTCCGTAAGCTACTATGCTTACTAGCTTACAATTTACAGAATATATCATCAAACAGGAAGTTGAACATTTGCACTATTTTTTTTTCTTTGTTTCTTCAGATATAAAGTGAAACAGCATTACCTAAAACATTATGAAACATATCAACCAAAAGCCAAGAAAATTGAAAGTACGAAAATGTAATTTTGTTAACTTATTCAAAGGAATAAGCTAATATAAATTCAAATTACTTCTGTTACCAAAATGAAAGAGAAGCGAAATTTTCAAGGCAATAGAAACCATCAAATTATTTGCGAACTTTGGAAATTAAATAAAGATTAGTCATTTGCTTCAGGTGAGCGGTATTGGTTAGTTGGAAGGCTGGATAAGAGAAGATATATACTACGCGCTAGCACAGGAAATTCTTGGATGCTGTAGGAATTACTTATCCTTCTTTTATTTAGTGTTGAGGAGGAGGAGGCATGTGGTGAGTTCAACACATTTAAGTTTTGTCTTGAAATATGGAGGTGATAACTTTACAAAATAAAAAGGCAAAAGAAAGCAGAAATGATAAAAAATGAAAGGAAATTTATTACTAAGGGGAAAATTCCAGTGAGTAGACGTTTTAGGGATGAAACAATAATTGCTATGAGGCATAGGGAAATATCACATATTCACGAGGAAAATAATAAACAATTTCTGTCCAGGTACACTGTCCCAGAAATTCGTCTTACTAATGCATCTAGCGTCACTGAAACCACCGATTGCACTTCTGACAACGCCTTGGGAGACGCATTCCCCAACAGCATTCCAGCTTCTGGTAACCATCTTGGTTTTCATGTGACTCTTCATTCGGTAATCTGAGCCTGAATGAGCTAGGTGTCTGTAAGGATCCTGTGAAATAATAATGATAATATTAATAATAATAATAATAATAATAATATTAATAATATCAACAACAACAATAATAATAATATAATATTAGGTATTCAATAATAATAATGATGATGATGATGATGATGATGATAACAACAACAACAACAACAACAACAACAATAATAATAATAATAATAATAATAATAATAATAATAATAATAATAATAATAATAACAATAATAATAGGAATTCGATATGAATGGAGGACTCCACATAAGAGCCGGTGTAGCAAAATTACACCTAGAAAGAAAGGAAGACAGAAGAGGGTTAATACCAGTAGAAGACGGCGTGGAGTTAGCTAGAGGAGATATAGACTCCTATGTAGGTAATAAAGAAGAAAGTTTATCAAAATCCGATTGGATCACAGCAAGACATAGGGAAACAAAAAGGAAACCAAACGAAGTGGAATATCAGAAAGAAGAACAGAAATTATCTGATAGGCAGGAGAAGGCGTTGCATTGTAAATTCCCAAAGATAGATGCTGAAAAGGTATTAGTGAAGTATGGTTATGGTTACAGAAAGGAAAGCTGGAAAGGAAGGCAGAAAGTGTTTTAGTAAATGTACAACCTCGAGCATTAAGTACTAATTAGATACAAGCCAATATAGACAAAATCCAAGTAGCTTCTCAATGTAGGTTATGCAAATCACAAGAGTTTTGCTCATAATAATAATAATAATAATAATAATAATAATAATAATAATAAATGCCCTTATGCAGTACCAGACAGTGGCTCTCATGGCTTCTGATCTTAACTGATCGGAAGTGTTATCATGTACACTGTTTTGTCTTGGTATAAAAGATGGGCTACAGCGAATATTCTGCTCAATACCACAAATTTGCTTGGCAGTTGTTTGACCTTACTCAGGTGAGCATGTCCCTTAGTGGCTGATGATATGTGCATCTCTGATCATGAGCAGAAGTATTAGAGGAGCATCATAGCCGTGTGACGAAAGGAATTCGTAGAGGTTTCGATAAATCACCTTTGGAAACATGGGTGTTTCGTTCAACATCCTTAAACAATCGTTATTCAGGGACCATTTCAGCGGGATGTGCTACTCGACCAGAAGAAAATTCTAACTGGGCCCCACCTGCAAGATCGTGCGCTGTTTATCTTGATATGAGATCACCATGTCGCGCACAGATGGTTGTGATGCATGTGCCTGGTGTACCCTTATAAGACATGTAGTCATGATGGGTATACTGGGCTTCGTATAGTTTACACCAGTGTCACTTTGATGGCATGAACTGCTCTCTCACTCAATAATAATAATAATAATGGGATATGCCGATACACACAGATAGAGAAATTAAGGCCAACAGACCAGATATAGTTGTCAGAGATCATGAAGGAGAAAATGTTTCCTAATTGATGTATCAATACCAGCGGATGACAGCGTGTCTCTAAATGTCTCTCTAAAATAAATGGAGAAACTTTCAAAATACAAAGACCTGGAAATAGAGGTAACCAGAATGTGGAATCTAAAAACAGAAACAATTCCTATCATAATAGGTGCATTAGGCATGATAAAAAAATATTCAGACAAATACATAACAAAACACCAGGACATACAAACACATATAACATACAGAAAATTGCTCTACTAGGCACTGCACACATCCTACGCAGAACACTTTCCATACAATAACCAGCAGAGCATCACAACAAATCACAGCACATACCCAAGGCACACAGAGCTGCGCTCGGTAGTGAAGTGAAAGCACGCTATAAAAATAAAACTACTGAAAATGATAATAATAATAATGATAATAATAATAATAATAATAATAATTATTATTATTATTAGTATTATTATTATTATTATTATTATTATTATTATTATTATTATTGTTGTTGTTGTTGTTATTATTGTTGTTGTTGTTGTTTTTATCATCATCATCATCATCATCATCATCATCATCATCATCATTATTATTATTATTATTATTATTATTATTATTATTATTATTATTATTATTATTATTTCGACTTAAGGATCAGCCTCAGTCTCCGCAAATAGTCCACCTTAAATTTTTCAGATATTTCTTTCTCCATCAATTTATCCATTTCCACTATCACTAAGTAATTATAGCCCGTCTCTTCACCTACTTCATAACTTCTCCTGACGCTATCGCTAGCCTGTCCATACATTTGATTTTGCCTCTCTTCAAGACTAACACACCACACTTTTTCAGTCCGAACTCCATTCTGATATAGCACTGAAAGTATACACTATATCAACGAGTGTACTGACTTGGGATTCATAAAGTTTGAGGTCATCCATAAATAACAAGTAGTTGTCGTTGTGTTGGCTGCTTTTGAATGCACACCCAGCCTTTGCTTTCCTCAGAATCAGTGTTTGTGGTATCATGCACAGTACAATGATGCCTCTACTGATTTCTATTGTCACTAAACTTCTATATTCTGTGAGTTCCGTCCTCCTCTTCTTGTAATCTAATATATATAAACCACAATATGTGTGTGCATATTGACTAACGCATACATTTCCACAATTCTCTAAACTTTACAAACACGTTGCTTATGTCCCAGGAATAGTCCTGCATTATAATATTTTTCTCAAAGCCCTCGCGTAAATGGACAAGCCAGCGAAATCTGTGGTTTACATGGGATTTTCTCTAATTCGTTGTATGTACATTATTTTCCTTTATAGGGTATTCCATACTTTCTCATCGGTATGGTCGTATATTGGCATTAGAGAATTTTTGTAGTGGTTTTCATTTATTATTTATTTTTTATTTAATTATATGATGTAATTTTGTATTATTACTTGGTTAGAGAATATAAAACTGAAATGATTTTTGGCTATTTATCTATTTCGACTGTTCACCTGCGACGGTAATGTAGATTGACTTGGAACACTGTATGCGATGAATATCCAATACCAAAAATTCATAATCTCTATATTGAAACTGCATTAAACTTTGACGAGCTTACCTTTACCTATGCTGAGATACTTGAAAGGTGGTGTTCCCTCTCTTCTATTTGTTCATACGTTTGTTTAGCTACCAATGCGTTGTTTCACTTTAAGGATTCTTATTTACCCATCCATTATGATATTTCGAACGCGACATCTTTTCACAATGAACAGATTCAAAGCAGTATTCGTGAACTGAAGTAAAAGTCTTCTTGTCTTCATTTTTCGTTACCTGAAATCAATTTCAGAGTGGCCGTACATTGTAAGCACGTAGCAAATTCATTCGATCAACTCTGATTTTGCAAGTAGGTATTATATTACCATTTTTGAAGGTATCAATCATACTTCTCTCCAAAAATATAGCTCACAACATAGCTCAGAATGGAAGGTTCAACGTCTTCCTTCAATTTCCTTACAGCATTTATGTGGCTGTTTCTGACAAGAAATTTCCCTTTGATGTAATTTCCGTTTCATATTGTAGTCATTATCCGTAATCTACCCCCAAAACACTTTAATAGCCCTACTTTGCATCGCTTGAAAATTTACGTTCTAAGATCATTAAAGTGCAACGACCACCACAGGAACCAGTTTACAATTTAGTTTTCTGTTCCTAGGTTAATCGGAAACATAGATTGCCGTGCTACTCATAAACCTTCTTAGTAATTCAATAATTTGCTTTAAAAAATGCTATCAAAGCAACTTAAACCGTCCAACGGACTAGTGCTTTTGCTAATCAACGATGTTTTATTCCTGTTGTTTTATAAGATATTGTTTTTCTCAGTATGGCTTTCGGAGAGTTAAGAGTTATCTTCCATCCATTTCTTTTTAATATGTTTCTTATATTTCTCAAATCTCCCATCGAAAGATTTATATTTTCTTTTTTTTATTTTTTGATTCGCTGCATCTGTTTAATTTTTCTTGCAATTTTTATCATTTTCAACGACTGTGTTGGCTTTATTGGTGGTAGTGTTAACTGTAGTCGTTGAATTTTTACGTGTTTTGTGTGAAGAAATATTTTCTTGAATTTCTTGTCCATTTTTATTGTTGATTTGGTTGGTTTTCTGATGGTTATTGAGGTGTTAGTGCCATTATCTTCATGTTCCATTGTGTTTTGTTGGTGTTGGTGCTGATGTTGTTGTTGCTTTTGTTTCTGTTCTTGTTGTTGCTGCTGGCTCTGCTGCTACTATTTTTTTTCAATGATTATTAGAGCAGCGTGAAACGTCGAACTACAAAAGAGAACTTTGCCTTCAAAACGACCTCCCACTAACCCATCTTCTCCGTTTACCAAATACTCTGCCATATTGAATTTCTAAGCACTATTTCGAAAAGAAACTTTTCTTTCCAAAGGTAAGAACCCCCTCACAATTGATCCCCAATCTACAGTTGCCTTTCTAACCAATTCTCCACTGTCACCCATCGCTTCACAAATTAATTGGGAGGTAGCACGTCCCTCTCTTCCCTCACTCTCCTTTCCGAAAAGGGCTTCAGAAGTCAAGGTGAGCTTGATCGAAGATGTAGGTGTCTTTACTCAATCCTTCCAGTTTCACCCACCGCACAACGTTTTTTCGACATAGCCGCTAGGTAAAAGAACGCTGCCTATCTTTCCTTGTTAAAGATAGATCCGATCCTCACGATGGATTCGGCCGACAGTAAGATTTGTCCTACATATTATAACAGCCATTTGACATAAGTCCACAAGTCATTAATACTCGGATATTGCACGAGTGCGTGCAGAATTTTTTCGGCACTGTAGCATTTATCTCGAAAAGGTAGTGCTTCTCATTAGCACTGCCAGGCCAGTAATTTCTGGTAGTAATCTATGGCAATACTGGGTTCGAAAATCCTCCCAAAGAAACCAGATAGTTCATCATCGCTCTAACCCATCACGAGATGTCTATATATTGCTACCATAGAACTTCTATTGACTGTAATGTGCGGCTAGTAGAGGAAGCCACTGAGCACCTGACAATATTACAAATTCCAGGCGCCTAATCTTGGTCATTTCTTAACCCAAGATTGCAGTAGGTGAGCTGCGGAGAGTTGTGTCATGCGAACCAAGACGACACCGTCTTACCAACTAGGACGTTCTGTAAGTGACGTAGCCTGATTTCCAGAGGGTGCTGCATATAGTTGGGTCACTTAACCATTGGAACATGTCCTTTCAGCTGGAAGTGGAAAAGTAAACCCTCGAGTGCAGCCAAACGTGGAGTGAGACAAGATCTATTACTAAGGAAGCAATGTGAGCATTCACCATCTCTGTCCAACCTTTCAGGAATAATTTCTTCTTGGCTCATTTCTAAGTGAGACTGGCTACTCTTCTTGTAAATTCATCAAAGCTATTACCCACCTGGAAGTCCAGGGCAAACCAGACACCGAGCTGTTTCACCGAATCGTCTGTCCATAGACATGCTACGCTGTTCATTGGCATCACTTTTTATTCCTTTAAAATGGAATCGACCACCTGATCTACAGCAGTCTGATACGATAACCATGATATCTCCCACACACGCCGACACGGCTCTCCCGCATCCCAGTTCTCAAAAGTTCTAGATTCCGAAGCAAAGGAGTTGAGAGACTCCTGACGGACTGAGAGTTCCTTGCACCAGAACAAAGTAGTTTGATGTGTTTGATTGTCAACACTATTACTATGACCTTATCAGCAGCTACCGACACAGATTTCTGCATCACATGGGACATCATTCAAGGTCTTCAGTTATGGTCGTATTTCCTCAGGAATCTCTACATACAGAATAGTCAAGAAGTGAAAACCTTTACAAGATTTGTACATGCTATACAATTTTATTCGCCTGGGCGAGTCGCCCGACCGGTTTCACTGCTCAGCGGAGACCATTCACCCTAACCATCGATCAAATGATCCTTTGCGGTCCAGTAGCTGAAGACAGAACTGAAACAAGCTTCTATTGATCGAACCTATTGAATTCTTTTGATGGTATAAGTTGCTCATGGCCTGCCCCATATGATGCAGAACAAATCTATCATAAAAACGTAAATCTCGTAAAGGAGACCATTCAAAAGAAATTTGATCCTCATCTACCTGATCATGGCTTCCGATATTTCTGTTGTTATCAGATTTCTACAATTGTGGCATCAGCCGATTTTAGTAGAAGCAGGTTATCGATGTAAACAATGAAATACATCCTGAGTTCCGATTCGGTTCATTCCAGGAAAGACGAAACAAAATGCCGATGAAAAGGCGCACACTACTTCATCAAAATGGATAAGAGGCTCACTTTATAATGCAACTAAATTGCAGTATTGTTACTTAGTTGCGCCTCCAAAGCATGAGTCCATCAAACGCCTTCTCTTTCTCCATTCCTTTGACAAATCGCGTAAACTCTAAAAACGCGGTCCTTGTGTGTATGTGTGTGCGTGCGTGCAAGTGTGTATGTGTGTATGTGTGTGTACGTGTGCATGTATATGTGAGTGTGTGTCCGTGTCCGTGCGTATGTGGTATGTCTATGAACATAAACATACGTACACACGCATACACACGCACACTCGTATATATACATAGATATACATGTAG
>NC_043012.1:13625570-13650570 GCF_006345805.1 Octopus sinensis
ATTACATGACCAATATCAAAGTTCTTCGAAATGCCGAAATGAAACGAGAACATAATGAAAATAACGAAATTACAGTGCAGTATGTTTTCAAGCAAATCTTGTTTTGCACACCTGCAATGTCACATTAATCGCAGAGATGTGATTCCGTTAATTAAGCAGAGATGTCATGACAACACCTTCGAATTCCCGCTGTGAGGATGGTGGCTTAAATTTTACTCGCTAAAAGTACATAATTATAAATGTTATATATATATATAATATATATATATATATATATATATATATATATATGTTCTGTCAACGGAATTCCTGTTTTTTCCTGATGAGAAAGCCACAATATGGTACCCTTATTTAATCAGAATTTGGAAATTGTGGCCTTTGAAACATGTGTAGAATGTAATAAAAGGAATTCTGTACAATTTTCGTTCAACTCCATTTCTTCCATTCAATATATATATATATATATATATATATATATATATATATATATATATATACTAGCAGAATTGCCCGGCGTTGCTCGGGGCTGAATTGCTTGAAAGTACTGTTAATGATTGCACTGAATTATGATGATTATTCAGGCAAATATTGATATAAGTTTACGGTGGGAGATAAGGACTTAACGATCAAATGTGTGCCATTGCATTGTTTTGGGGGAACCAAATTTCTGATGAGCATTATAGGGGCACCAACTTTAAGTTTGAGAAAGTGTGGTGGTAGTCCGGGGTGCTCAAAGGAATTGAGTACCTCTAATGGATAGTTGATGACGTCCTCTGGGTCAGGAGTTGTATCGATAGACTGATATACATAGACTTCCCCAGGAATGAGTTTTAGCATTTCATCATTAATATGGTGAACAGTTTCATTCCTCGGGGCCAGTATAGCCTTTTTGCCAATCCAATCCATATTCTGATAATTAGCTTGTAGATCTGGGAACACTGCATCTCTGAGATCAGAAGGCGTCTTAACAATGGTGCAAATGGAATCGATGGCGATATTACCATTTTCATCCCCTGGTATTTTGCCTTCGCCAAGTGCAAGGAGGGTTTGAGGAAATGCTGCTGATGTGATATTACGTCGCATATGAGCACGCATATTGGTGTGAAGTTTGAGAGTTACTTCGCTTTATTTAAAAAATATGCATTAAAATGGAAAAAAATTATGGTAAATTATTTGTAAAATCGTAGACTCATCGTAGAGGCGCGCTAATACCCAGAAGGGCTCGATATGAATCACGACTATAAGATACCCGGTTTTGGTTAAACTGAATCGCAAAATGTGGGAGTAGTTAGGAATCTAAATCAGAGTAGACAGACACACAACCTTTCTTTTATATATAAATATTTTCGTCCTAAAAAACTTTGTATGGATTGAATGGTTACCTCTATGGAAATATATACACGCACATTATACATACATGTGTGTATAGATGAATATATAAATGCATTTAAATATCTATATACACTTTTGGGCGATCTTTCTGTTTCTTAGAGATAACTTTAGATCTTATTTTCGTCCTAAAAAACTTTGTATGGACTGAATGGTTACCTCTATGGAAATATATACACACACGTTATACATACATGTGTGCATAGATGAATATATAAATACATTTATATATCTATATACACTTTTGGGCGATCTTTGTGCTACTTAGAGATAACTTTAGATCTTATTTTCGTCCTAAAAAACTTTGTGCGGAGTGAATGGTTACGTCTATGGAAATATATACATACACATTATACATACATCTGTGTATAGATGAATATATAAATACATTTAAATATATATATACACTTTTGGGCGATCTTTCTGCTACTTGTATATACTTTAGATCTTATATTCCTCCTAAAAAACTTTCCTGTCACACACTCGCACACACGCACACACACACACACACACACGCACCCTCACACACACGCACACACACACACTCACACACACGCACACACTCATACACACGTTAGCTTACAATTTTATTTATATATTTGCGTGTCTATGTGTGTAAATAGGAAGTGGGAATGCAGAGTGAAAGAGTCACTCACTACAAAAAGTGAATTACTTTCACTTTAATCGTTGGGAGAAATTAGGGTGATAGCGTCAGTGAAACAGTTCGCTCCGTTTGTGTGTGTGTGCTGTAGCCCACACTAAGAAAAGCACTTGACATACACACCACAATGTGAGTTTTCTCTAAATTTTGCTTAATTGGGGTTGAAATTTTAAAAACTGGACCTGGCACGACCCGATGCATTCTACTCTTAAAAATGCTAGGTAAATTATAATTGAAGAAATCCTATATTGTAGATTTCTATAAGAGACAAAGGGAGGCAGATAAAATCTGCCTTTTATAATAAGATATATATATAATATATAATTTGATTTGAAAACCCCACTAGAATGGGAGAAAGCGCTAATAATCTGAATGATATGATCTGAATGATATGTAGAAAATGTAATATATAAATAAATATCTATAAATATGAACCATCCGATCTTCTGATTACCTCATTTCTTCTAATATATATATATATATATATATATATAATATATATATATATAATATATATATATATATATATATGTATATATATATATATATATATATTATATATATATATACATATATGCATATATATATATGTATATATACATATATATATATGTATATATATATATATATATATATATATATATATATATATATATATATAATATATATATATATATATATGTATATATATATGTATGTATGTTTGTATGTATGCATGCATGTATGTATGTATAATTTGGGTGAAATGTAAGTGGGCATTAAAAATTGATAATAAAATCGATATTCCTTTTACTAATTTATTGAAACAAATGATGCAAGTTCTGTATTACATGGGAAAATGACAGTAAGTCTTCATATTTGAACGGAAGCACTGGTGAGGTCAACTAACCTCTTCAAACGCCCAGGAATGGAATGAACAACCTTCTGAAGGACATCCTCTTTGATGTCACTGAGAACCTCTTGAATCCCTCTTTCCAAGGGCACCAGTGGGCAAGATTTTTTGTTTTGCCTCTCCACTTTTGCATAACCCCATAGGTAAAAATCTCATGGAGGGAGATCTGGACTTCTTGGAAGCCATTCCATATTCCATTCTGCGGTCACTCTCTTAAGGTTTCAGCTCTTGCATAGAATGAGGTTTCCACGGGCGAAAATTCATTTCTTTATGTAACATCGCATGTACTGTGTCTCTTGTTCATCCGCTATCACGTGCTGCCTGACGTGTTGGTTCTTGCAGGCTGCGATTAAACATTTCCTGCAATGTTGCCACGTTCTCCGCTGATCGAGATGGTCCCTTCTTGTGTCGTTCACAGAAGCTCTGGTCATCATGTTTGCATGACAACTTTTTATTGTCTCCGGACGTAGTGTTGCATGCTGACCTTTTCATGCTTGCCACCATCTCTGAACTATAACAATGGAAATCTACACTTAATTGTGTGCTGTTATCTTAGCTTGCATCTGATCAGTCACGCGGCCATCTGGAAAATAAGAAATGAGAAAGAAGACAATAAGAAAATATACAATCCCCAAAATTGATGTCTGTTTAAAAAATATTTTCGCCATGACTTCAGTGATACTAAAATCCTATAAGCAATTTTTTGATTAAATATATATATATATATCCATTGGTCCTCACACCTACTCCTTCACTAACTTTACCTTCTTTAAAACCAGAAACACGCACATCTACTTTAACGTTTCCTGCTCTCATCCCTCCCACACCAAATGGGCTACCTCCTATTCCCAGCTTCTCCGCCTCCGACGCCTGTGCAACTGGGACCAGGGTTTCAAGACCCAGTCCCAACACCTGACCTTCTTGTTCATGCGTCATGAATATCCTTTCATCGTTGTCCAAACTGCCTTACCCGCGCTCATCGATAAGATCACACTACGCACTCCCTCCTTTCCTACACCGATCCCCCTTCCCAGTAATTTCCCCCACACCTCTTCTAAAAAACATTTTTCTCAATCATATTTTTTATTCATTTATGTTTTTATTCCAGTATTTATTTTTTTTTACTTTTTTCATAATTTTTATTTGTTTACACATTGCGTGACTGATTCTACTTTTCTTACTATTTTTATTTATTTATTTATTTCTGTTACTTATTTATTCACAAAATCCTTTTCATTTAGTTTCTTAAAATTACTAGTTTTTAATTTTCATTATTTACTTGTATTGATTTTTATTTTTTATTCCTATACAACACACCACATAAACGCCCACGCGCTAACGCATACAAATATACACCTCACACGTACACACACACACATCACATGCACACACTTACGCATACACCACATATGCGCACACATACACACACCACCGCGCGCGCACACAGCTACACACACACATAGACACATACGCATGCCCGCACACGTAATACCCACACCGTTGGCTACACTAGCGCATCCGCACACACTATCACCTCACCCTCTCTCCCTCACACACAAGCCTCCACACACACAACGCATACACACATGCACACATATACACGCACGTCTATACACTTCCACGTAAACTCACATGCACATAGATAAACACACACACACACCACACACGTACACACACAGCCACATCAAACCATTCACACACCCTTAAGACCGCTTCAAACTGTCTCTGACTCTCTATTGACCCTTCCATATATGTACATATGCAAACAGACACACACACTGCCGCACCCATCAATTCACACTCCTTTTACTATAGCTGCTGACCTTTCAGAGCGACATCAACACACACTCACACAGATCCTACCCCATACCCAGACACACACGCACAGTCTACTCACACAAATACAAACACACACTCAGTTACTAATACACAATGACACATACCACTCTCGCAAACATACAGTTACCACCACACGAGCACACGCTACCACGCACACACACACACACGTACTGTCTCTCACACACATACACATACGGATTATATTTACATTCACCTGGCCGAGAAAGCACTTACCCTGCATTCCTTCTACTTCCGGTCACTGCAGAAATGTAACCTCACGTGGAGTTTGCCAACTTTTTCTTCCTCCTTTCTTTTTCCCCTGCTGACTTACATGTTTTCCTGTTTCCGAAGAAGAGCTATTTTCGAAACGTAAAACAATTAGTTTCTGTATCTGAGCCTGCTACTAATACAGTTCTTGCGCCACGTCCTCACGTTTGCTTGTTTCTCCTTTCTCTTTTTCTTTTGTGAATTGACTATATGTGTGTGTGTGTGAAGGGCTTCTTTCAATTTCTGTCTATTCTCGTCGATAATGTTATGAAGCATAAACTTGTCCATGTGTTTGGTGAGTGTATATATATTGCGTGTTTCTTAGAGTATTAAGAGTTTTTACCTCGTATTTCTTGTAATATAGGTGCTTCAGTACACTCAGCCACAACTAGCTATATTTATCTACTCATCTCTCTCTATTTCTGTCTCCCCCTCTCTCTCTTTATATATATGTGTGTGTATGTGTGTATATGTATTATGTGTATATATATGTGTGTGTCAACGTTGATTTCTGGGTTCGATCCTGGATAGTGTTAGCTCAATATTTTCCCTTCATGTGTTTATATTTTAAAATTGTTGCTTCAACTCGTTCGCAAGTACATCTCTGTAATTCGGAATAATAAAATATTATTATGACATAATTATATAATTTTCTACAGTTCTTATTAAACTCCGAGTCTTTCAAAGTAGCTTTTTCCCCGCAACTTATAAAGCTTTTCGCGTTTGTTTATAAATATTATATGTAGTATTAGACAGTTTAAGTATATATTAAGGAAATTTGTCCGAAATTGATGGGTGAGCTTTTGACACAATCGGATGCGTTAGGAGCCATGTTAGCGTTGATTTGTGGGTTAGATTCTGATTCGAGTTAGATCATCATTTTTCAATCAATATTTTGTATTTAAACATTGTCGCTTCAAATCGTACATTATCAAATTCTTAATTCGGCTTTACCTTTTAATATTTATTTGGAACATTATAACTATTAAGAATAAAACAGAGGAAGAACATACATGATAGACAGTTTTTACAATTATTTCTGCCTCATTTCATTATTTGTATAATTTATAGTTTTATAATTATACATAATTATATATTCGTGCAGTTGCGTGTGCATTTGCAGATTTGTATTTATATATAATTTGTTTCAATTTAGCTAAAATTTAAAAAAGAAGGGGATATAATGAGCTTCCTTTTATGATGATTTCGGGTTTAAACTTACAGTCTAATACTTTTTATTTTTCGAAAATATTTTGACATTTCAGAAAAACAAAAGAATCGAGGAAAAGCGAGAAAATGAGAAACGACAACATAGGTCCAGTAAAAGAACAAACAAAAACGGTCTGCATCCATATGTAAATGGAAAAACGTTGTTACAAGCTATAATAGACGGAACAAAGACAGAAATCTCTCACATCAGCATTTATTAACGATTAATACAACGAAGAAAGCATTAAAATAGACTTGTCTTCTTAGCAATAGGAAGTAACAACAGTATCTATGATTGTCAATGTTCCAAGTGTACGTGTTTGGTAATAACTTGACACGTCGTAACAGCAAATATTCTATTGATAGATAAGTGATAAAGAGAACGTTGATTGTTTATTTCGTTTGTTATGTATTCAGATAGACTACGTCTAAGTTCCTTTAGAAGTGTGTGCGCGCGTGTGTGCAGAAACTTCTGTGTGTGCATGTACATGTATGTGTATGTTTATGCTATGTTTTATAGTATATAGAAATTTGTAAATGAGTCTGGGACATTGCTCAATCAAATAAGATTACAACATACAACTAAATATACATACATTGGTAAATATACTCTCATACACACACACGCACACGGAGACACGCACAAACACACATACATACACAGATAGATAGATATATAGATAGATAGATAGATAGATAGATAGATAGACAGATAGATAGATAGATAGATAGATAGATAGATAGATAGATAGATGAGATTATGTGTTTGTGTGTATGCATGTATATATGTATCAATACACACGCATATATTCATATATACGTATGTATGTGTGTATATATATATATATATATATATATATATATATATATATATATATATTTATTTATATTATCTCTCTATATATAAACGGCAGTTTGTCTGTGCGTGTTTCTGTGTGTCTGTTTGCTTGTACCCTCACCCTGACCATGGCTTTCAACCGATTCTGATGAAACTTGACACACACATAGCCCAATGTCATAATTCAAAACTAACGCAGCGAAAATTTTGAAAAGTTCCCCCAGTTCTGAAAAAAATCAATAAATTCGACATGGGGTCGAGAATCAGAAACACAAACCACAAAATGTCTAGGGGACGCAACTCCACCTTTTTTAACTAAAAAAAAATTTACCATCATTTTTTTCCATTTTTTTGCTATTTTTTGGCTATAACTCTCTAAAAATGCTTTATAGTTATTTCCCTTACAAACCTGAGCAACGCCGGGCGATACCGCTAGTATTATATATATATGCATGCATATATTCATATACATGTGTGTATGTTTTTGCTTATGTATGTATTCTGTTCAACGAGGTAAAAATGATTTTAACTTCAATGTTTCAAAATAGCAGCCAATGAAAACGATAAATCAAAAACGATTTTCTTCTCTCCTTCGGTACATAATGCTTCTAACCGCAAGTTTGAAAATAAACAATCTCCTCTGGCGTGATTGTCTCCCAGACTCCTTATCATTCTCGCTACAGTGCTTCAAATCCCGTGATTACATTGGTATACTTTTTACTATATAAAGTCTCCGTAACTAATATATTAGGAGTTACTATTTAGGGCTATATTGGCATTTTTGGGAATTCGGTATTCCCTTTTAAAATTTCGCAGTATTTCAAAATGTGTATGTACGTGTGGGTGGGTGTGTGTGCAGGCAGATAGACAGACACACAGTTAGATAGATAGATAGATAGATAGATAGATAGATAGATAGATAGATAGATAGATAGATAGATAGATAGATAGATAGATAGATAGATAGATAGACAGACAGACAGACAGACAGACAACAGACAGACAGATAGATAGATAGATAGATAGATAGATAGATAGATAGATAGATAGATAGATAGATAGATAGATAGATAGATAGATAGATAGATAGATAGATGCATGTATGAATGTATGTTTGTGTGACGTAAAGACGCGTGGCTCTGTTATTAGGTTATTTGGCTCGCGGTCGTAAGATCGTGGGTTCTGTATCCGGTAGTGCATAATGTTCTTGAGGAAAACACTTTATTTCACGTCGATGCAGTCCAATCAGATGGCAAAATGAGTTGTAACTTTAAATCAAAGGGCCATCTTGATCACATTTTCTGTCGTGCTGAATCTCTGAAGGAACTACATTAAGTGAATATTTGCTTAGAGTGTATTCAGCTAATTGCACGCCAATTTCACGAAGTTTTCCGTCGATCGGGTCGTCTGGAACCTTTTTAATCGTAACCGAATCGTCGGAGTGCCACTTGTTTGTTCATTTGTCTGTCTGCCGGTATGTATCTTTGTACGTACCTATGTATGCATGTATGTATGTGTATTTATATGCGTAATTGGAAAATCGAAAGATAGTAGCACTCAAATGTAGTCGGAGTTTTAGGTATATAGACCTCGATATCGAGGTCTAAATCAGAATGAATCTGATATCGATGTTCATTAATGTTTATAATGATACCTAGCAGTTAATAAAATGAATGTGATTTTCTGCAACATTTTCTAGCTGAGCTGCGACAGTGCTGTTTCGTCGGATTAATATACCTATTTACGTTAAAATTCAAGGTAAACATATAAAATTGCCAAATACGTCGAAGTATGAGGAGGATGTATTTTGGTAGACATTACATATATGCGTCTATGTCATGGATACACCAAAGAAAAAACTTATAAATATTTTCAGAGAACACGTTCTAACTATTCCTGTTACCGCAAGTATAATGAAATGTCCTCCCTCGAAGCAGGGGTAAATCAACTACACTTACAGAAATCCTAACGAAGAAATAGTTATATCCATAGATAATCCAATAACACGGCAGCTGTGAAATCAAACCAGCAAAAGGATCTCATATCTGTCGGTGGAGAGGGACATTCAACAACGCAGCACTTCCTTACAAGGCCTTCCTTACTAAGGATCAGCCACTATACTGATAAATTAATGAATATATAGACTCCACAGGCCATCCTCAAACCCGACGTGAGTGAGAAGGTAAGATGATTTGCTTTAATAATATATTGACTCTAGAATTTACTCACTATAGTTGCCATAATGTCAATGTACTTTATTCAGGCTTAAAGTCATTATATTACATGCTTCAACAGATACAAATACACATTGGGGATCCTACCAACTGTCGAATGGGGAGATATTGCTTCTCTGTGGTTGTCGGCCTATAAAGCCACTCTTATACCATCCGATGACATCATGTGACATTACATAGGCATGCCAACCCAGTAAAGATTTATACAGCACATGCTCTCCTTTAGGTGTAGGGAGTGTGGAATTTTCAACTCCATGTCCTTTTGTTTTAGCTGAAGCCTCCAGAATAAGGGAGAGAATTTCCTGTGCATCACAGAAAGCATCATTCCCAAGGACAGGGAAATGCAAGATCTAGCAAACAGAAATTTCACTCCTTCAACAGGCTGAAATTTACATGAATATGAAAATGACCTATCCCATTCCTTCACAAATGGTACGATGATAACCCGGGAAAGCTACCGCAAGCCGAGCTGGAGCAGCAATCGAGAGACATAATCCCTAACGCGTACAGAGCGATTACGCACCACTGTTACCCAGCAGCTTTAGCTGTCACACAAACTGATATGTAAGAAGATGCCGCCATTAGTATTTTCAGCCAACTCACACATATATGCATGCACACAAGCACACACAAACACACACACACACACAGGCGCGCGCACTCATATATGTATGAAGTCACATGTTATACAATATTTATACCCGTGTGCGCGTGAGAGAGAGAGAGTAAGAGAGAGAGGCAGGGACAGAGCGAGTACCCGCATTAGAGCATTTCTATAAGAGAACAAATATTTCACTCTTAATTGCTGTTTAGTGAAATCAGCATAATTTTCTTTCAATATTTTGAAGTGTTTTGTTTAGCGCATTGTCTTTGAGATTCACCACAAAATTAGGCCCGAAAACCAAAGCAAACAATATTTTGCGAACATGCTATGCTAAAACTGTGCTTTTGTATTTAAATTTTAAATTTCATTTCGACAATATTGCAATCTTGCAATTTAATAGAACGTTTTCTTTTCCGATGCATTTCTTTTTCTCATGTTCTTACCTAGGGCTATTTAGATTGTGTAGGATTTTATCGCATGAAGTCTACGATTTTCATTTCTTGGTATTTCGTTTCATAATTGTTACAATAAACCTAAAGAAATGTTGTTGGACTTTATTTGTTTTGGAACGCTTCTTTACCTCCCAGAGGGAAGAATTAAATAGTCATAATATAAAAAATAGGTCTTCGAAAGTTTCCTTAATACAGTTCTTTTTAATCAATACCTCGAGGGAAATATTTTGTGCTAATTTCCCACATCAATGGAGAAATAAATTCGGGGTTTTCTTCATTCATTACCTGCTCCATAAAATACTCGATAAAATGCTATTAAAATAACCCACACAATCCCGCATTTTGTTTTGCTAATAATTTCTTATTCAAGTTAGATATATAGTAAGTAGATATATAACAAGTAGAAAACATGTTACTTACCAAAGGAGGTGGGGAATTTCTTTTATAAAGCTTTAAAATATCATAGGGATTATACGAGACTACAAACATTTCGCCAGTGAGAGGATAAAAAGTATGATATTTCTCTCGTGTAATCTCATTCTAACAGTTTTATTGATGCTGGGATTGGTGTGGATAATCCTCAATATATTCATTCTCCTACTTTCAAAGTCGGTGAAATAAATGCCCAATCAACAGACATAGGCCTGAAAGACTATGGAACTGATTTTGTGTGTAATCTGTTATTTACTTTAGTTCCTATTCCATCCCTTCAATCACCAAATCAAATGTTGGAAATATAAGTAAAATATTAAAAGAGAGTATTACATTTGTACTGAAAATGTGTGTTGAACTTAAAGTAGTCGAACACTTTAGAATTAATTAATAAGTTTAAAACTTAAAGAATAAGAATATTATATGGATGCAAACAAAAATTTTAACTATTACTCATCTATCTATTACGCGTATTTCCCTAAACAGCTCTTATTTTTGCTGTAAGAAATGACTCACAATTATTGAGACAGAATTTACATAATATATCAGCGACGATGAGAATTCTTATTCAATTCGAAAGTAAATGGTGGAGTATAAAAAAAAATTAAATAGGCCTAAGAACTTTAATATAAACATGGATCGAGGTACACAACAGAAGTTGCTCATCTCGAAGTTACTTACATATAACTGCATTAAAGGACAGTTCCCTGAAATTTGCGTGGTTTAAATATGTATATATACCTGGATAATATTCTGTTCATTTTCAGGAAATGTAGTGGAGAACAAGGGCAGTAATGAAAAAGCTTAGAAATTTCATTAAGAACTTAGGACTGTTATGCTGAGAAAAGCTGTAATGCAGTTAGCTTTCAGGTACTGGAGCAGTATCTCTTATCGGGAGTATTTTATCAGCAATTTCCAAACTTACCGCTAATGAGGAGATTTTCTCCCAAAATCCAAACTATTATAATATTGCTATAGATAAGGGCATATCCCCCAGCGCAACATTTACAAAGATATAGACGCAACGATGTATCTCATCATGAAAAAGATAAATATCTTCGCCTATACATGAGGAGGAATATTATTACTCACATGATGGAACTCCTGCCGAGTTCTACACAAACACACAAAAATTAATTAAGGAATTGATATTCCATGGCGATGGGAATATTGATAAGTCTCCGGTTAAGGATGCAAACTGGCTAAACACTGAAACCTCATTTCGCATCTGGATGACGCGGCAACAGGCATAGTAGGAGTAGAAAGATTGCCTATAGATATGATAATTTTTTAGATGATATAGATCGACCATTCTTCGAAAGAAAGAGAGTGTGAAGAACAAGTCAGACTTCTCTCCATTATAAAGTAGAAAATTAGAATTATTGTAACCGTGAATGCATCTCGGAGGGAAGCTGGATGTCATTCCTTCCTCGAAGCTTCAAAGTTAGTTTATTTCAGATTTTAAAACTTAGTAATTACGTCTGTAAATGCAGGCGTTTTTTCATAAACTCAGGCGTTAATGAAGCCGAACACATACCAGTGCTCCAAAGTAGCGTAATCGAAAAGAGAAATTATATTGATTTATGCCTATCCAATTTTGATAGACGTTATGCAAATCCCCAGATTTCTTTCCGACACAAAAGTAAAGCTGCCATTTTTATGATCTAAAGACTAATATTTTTCAGCTTTAGTAGTAATGATAATAATAATAATAATAATAATAATAATAATAATAATAATAATAATAATAATATAATAATAATAATAATAATAATAATAAGGATAATTATATATGTACACATAAGTATATATATATATATATATATATATATATATGTATATATATATGCATATATATTTACATATATATGTATGTTCTATATATAAATATGTGTGTGCTTTATACATACATTCATACGCAAACACACACACACACATATATACGCATATATACATCTGTATGCCTATATATACATATATGTGTGTGTATATATATATATATATATATATATATATATATATACGTACACAAACACGCACAACACACACACATACACGCATACATGGAGATTGAGTGAGAGCGAGCATAACCAATAATTAAGTATATTAATCGAAAAAGGAAGGACTTTTTTTCTTCAGCAATACTTACGTTTGCCTTTTACCATACATCAATAAATCCATGATTTGTGTCCCTACGTTTAATATCTTGTAAAGATTTAATTATTTTTGTACTACCTGAAATTGCAATAAATTACGTAGTCGTAATAGCAATATATTCGTTTATAATTTGTCGATATTTGAAGATACAATTGATCTCTTGAAGTTGATGAATTGAATCAGTTTCAGTCTTCTGTTAATGTTAATGTTATTGAAATAACTACGATGGAATTTGCTTTTGACAGAACTGGGTTATGAGATGAGATTAAAATTGGTGTCTCAAATGTATGAACTGCTTCCAGAATTTTGTATGAAATGTAAGCATTAATTATCCAACAGCTTTGTTTCCACGGCATGTTCCCGCGGCATGTTCCCACGGCATGTTCCACGGCATGTTCCCACGGCATGTTCCAACAGCTTTGTTTCCACGGCATGTTCCGCTATCCATTTAAATAAATGTATTCGATATACAATAAACATATATTAACAAACAGTTTGTAACTTTATAATATTCTATAATAAAACACATAGAAAGTAGAAAGAAACAGTTTTAAATTTCCCACAATTAGAAGATTTTGCAAAATGCTAGTTCTTCGATATTATGTATATATTCAACCATCCCGATAAAGTATAAGCAACATTACGTATATATGCATTTAAATGCATGAAACTCCGGTTTTCGATTACAACATAGACTTCATGTGATACAAACATTAAATAGTAAAGGGAGAGTGTTAATTCCTACTATGTAATTCATACGTGCATAGAGAAAGCAAACAGAATAATCATATCTTAATATTCAATGACATATAATGGTGTCTCATCAAGTTTTAGGCAAGAGAGGAATGTTTTTGTGTTTAATGTAACGCCTGGAAATTAACAATGCTAAGATTGATGTTAATGAACTACCCAAGCCTACACAATTTTCATTATTTCCTTCCCTCTCTATTCATTTCTATAATATTTCTACCAATATTAAGGATCACTTCTTTGCTGCCTTACACAATAAGCTGATGTCATGTGGCTTCAACAGAACTGCAATGTATAGCAGTAATTAACATGTCTGGATCAATAAAACAACCCATCTTCACAAACCAATCACATCTAACTATTGGAATGTCTGTTTCTCAATTTAAGACATTTCCATTTGAGTCCAAATCATTGGTGACGCGAAAACTACATGCAGTAGAGATGAACACCTGGTCAGGATTCCTATTAATAGTGGTACCCCTACCTCACAATAAGAACGTTATTCACTCACTGTGATGATTCCTTCAATTTTACTTCAAAGCAGCAGAAAGAAAGGACTCAGATGAAAGTGCGTCGGCCATGAAGATAGGTTGCATATCCAACACTGTGCAGGCGCTGCAGTGGAAAAGACACTATAAATAACAGTTAAATAAAATTATGAATGTCACAAATCTCCGTTCTCCTTATCATTATTAGTACTTTTACTTATTCTACGGAACATATGTTGTCATGAACAGGAAACTCAGGTTTACCCAGCACAAAAAGTTACCAGATCCTCGCAACTTATTGTTAGCTCGGGTTGGCATCTCAAATCGACTTGAAAGGAAGCACGTTTATTGCCAGGATAATATATCGCATTAAACCCAAATACCCACAACGTTTTAGATAGTCCGAGTCTATAGTGGAATGCATTTTGCTCAATTTACGAAGCAGTGGAACTGAACCCGGAATCACGTGGTTGGGAAGCAAGCTTCTTACCACACAGCCACGCCTGTGCCTATGTGAAAAAAATATGAAATGCTTTACGAATTTGTGTGCCACGCTTGTGCAGGGAAGATGCTATTCTCTGCATCGTTCCAGTTTTAGTATATGTACAGCCGATAATAATATCTACACTTCTCCTATTTCAAAATGTCGTGTTTCAAAATGACACCATTTTATTATATTACATGAAAATGTTAATATAAAATGCTACTCTAAACCAATTTTTGTGTAGCCTATACAGAAGAAGAATTTCAATGTCCCCAACATTTTACAGTTCATGAAAACTGAGAACAAAGCACTAACTCAAGCACTATATTACGATATCGAGTTTTCCAGAAATATTCTGTTGTTTGGATACACAGATTTTGAAAAAAAAAACATACTAAAAATTTATAAGAAAAGCGTGTTAAAATACTATCAAAATAATACAAGATTGATGAATATTGAGGGAAATGTCAAGTAGAATATTTCATTTTGTATTTGGTTTGCAGGAATCTTGACGAGAACTTGTGTGCTGAAGCAGATTTGTGTCTTGGGAAGGCTCCGTTATGGCAATAATAAACACACCCACAGGTTCTATTACATTTCGTTATTTTTAAATTCACAATTGCTTAACTTTTTTACTATTTAAGAGATTGTTTGATGAATCCTTCGATCAATCAATCAATCAATCAATCGATCAATCAATCAATTAGCTTGTTTGATTGGCTGGGTATTTATCAGCTACTCATTTGATTAATTGGTTAATTGGCTATGCAACTGGACAAACACTGATAGAAAAGTGAACGTTGAAAAGTGTATTTGTTTATTATTGTTTCCAGAACGACACTTCCGAGATACAAAATAATATCTCGATTAGAAGGATACTATATACTGTATGTTTTGCTGTCCCATCAACCTCGAGATGTACAATGGATTTTCTGCCTTGATTAGTTTATGTAGAAATTGTAAATCTATAAGTTAGCTTACTTGAAGTATCAGAGAGAATGAAACGCAGGAAATAAAATGAAATAGAAACAATTATAACGAGTTGTCTGTAAAATGTGTAGATGTATTTGGATACTTTGTATGAAAGCACTAAAGTAGGATTATTTCACATACAAGGAAGTTGGGAATACCGTATTGGATAAGACACAGTTTAGTAAAAAAAATCAAAGCGAATGGCGGGGTTCAAAGTGGAAAAGGGAAATGATCTGAGATAAAAGAATTAATATCCGTGACGTAACTAAAAGCTAAAGCTTGATGCTGCTATAAAATGTGTTATAGAGGCGTCGACGTTTCTATTATAGCTTACGAAGCAGATACGATGTACTTATAAGAATTGCTCCCTGATTAGACACAAGCCAGTCAGTTGCCCAGGAGAAATAGATGGAGCCCATACATTGAGTGAAACATCAGTTTATTTCCTTGGGAGGGATGAAAAACAAAATTGATTTCAATGGATGGGAACATAGAAAGAATACAGTTGGAAGAGTTATCGCTGACCTAGCGTCAGGCGTAACAGTAGTGCTAGAATCCTTGATCTAAATCTCAAACAGGAAAGTGAGGTTTGAAAAATGTCAGATCGTGACGTCACACGAAACATCGTAGCAAGTGAGTGATTAAGGAACATCTCAATAAGGTTTTCTGCTTGAGACTGTTCTTGATTCGACGATCATTCGGAATGCTCACAGCAGCCATATTCCTACCGCTCTATATCACGCTGGTGAGACCCATATTGGAGTACGGGATTCAAGCCTCTTCTCCTTATCTCCTCAAAGACATACAGCATCTCAAAAGAGTCCAGAAGCTGGCAACCCGCATGGTTCTTGGTCTCAAGAATTTGTCTTATGAAGAAAGGCTGAAGACGCTCAACCTTTATTCTCTAGAAAAACGATGACGCCGTGGTGATCTCATTCTTGCTCACAACATCATAAGCGGAAAGTGTAACCTCTCGAAAGAGCTGTTCTTCACGCCGGCCCCAGAGCGTCGGCTGCGGGGTCATTCCGAAAAGCTCTATCTGCGACGATTTCATCTCAATCGAAGGAGAGGGGCTCTCTCTGTCCGGGTTGCGGATCCGTGGAATAAGCTGCCGGACGAGATAGTGAAGATGCCGACGACCGCTCGGTTCAAAGTCTCCCTTGACCTCAAGTGGCCTGAACTCTTTACATGAACACCACCCTGTACATAACTCCATGTCCCCCTACATGGCCTTGCTTTTTGCTTTTTGAGCCAAAAAATTAACTAACGAACTAGAGATACTCAACGGATGTCGTTTTAACTACAGGCTTAAAATTTTCATTCAAAATACATGAAATAACAACATGAAGAGACAAACGCTATCAATTGTGCCAACAATATTCTTATTTCACGTCATTTTAGGACTTGGGTACCTTAACATCATTGTTTTCATTCATATACACGTAGTTAGACTTTATAGCGTCTAAAACGGCAGGCAATTTAACAGTAGCAGAATCACCACCCCACTACATCTACATGCAGGGAAACAGTTGCATAACCAATTACCTGAATACCTTGAAAACTTGGTTGCGTGGAAAAAATTGTAGTAATAGAAAATAAATGTCCAACTGTACACCTTCTTGTTGACTCTAATTTTTTTCAATTATCTATTCACACACGACAGATGCCCAAACGCAAACCTGAAGGTAGACGAGCTTTTATACTATACTCTACTACATTCTTCAGAGAATATACATAACCTAAATATGTGTGTGTGAATGTGTATGTGTTTGTTTCTTTGTGCCTGTGCTTGTCCCACCTATCACCAACTGAAAACTTGTGTTGGTGTGTTTACGTCCCCGTAAATTAGCGGTTCAGCAAAGGAACCAATAGAATAAGTATCAGGCTTACGAAATAAGTTCTGAAGTCAATTTGTTCGACTACAATGAGGTGTACAACAGCAGGGCCGCTGTCAAAGGACTAGTGAAAGAATATACACACACACACACACACACACACACACACACACATTTATATATATATATATAGTTAATCCAAGCATGAAAACAAAAAGAGAAAACACAACAACGCGAGGACGTGGAACAAATATAGTATTATAGGACGCTCAGGAAAGAAGGAAAGTAGGAGGGTTTAACGTTTCGAGCGGAGCTCTTCGTCGAAACATAGGAGAAGGAAAATCCCGACAAGGGAAGACAGAGGGAAAAAAATAAATTGACAACGGTACACACGCGGTCACATTTGAATATATATATATATATATATATATATATATATATATATATATATATATATAATTATATGAATATATGTACATATACTCTTTACTCTTTTTACCCTTAATGTTTCAGTCATTTGACTGTGGGCAAGCTGGAGCATCGCCTTAAGTAGAACAAATCGACCCCAGAACTTATTCTTCGTAAGCCTAGTACTTATTCTAACGGTCTGTCTTGCCGAACTGCTAAGTTATGGAAACGTAGACACACCAACACCGGTTGTCAAGAAGATGGTGGGGATGGAAAGACAGGCACAGAAACTCACACACACACACACACACACACAGATATATATTACGGGCTTCTTTCAGATTCCGTCTACCAAATCCAGTCACTGGTTGTAGCAGAAAAAAACTGCCGGAGGTTCCCTTCAGTGGGACTGAACACAGAACCATGTTGTTGGTAAGCAAGCTACTATTACACAGCCACTCCTGCATATATTATATATATATGTATGTATGTATGTATGTATATGTAATATATATGTATATATATGTTATATATATGTAGTATGTGTATATTATTATATTATATTATAATATATAATATATATATATATATATATATATACTATATATCCATATATATATATATAAACATGAGGGACTTTCCCATAATTACACGATGTTTGGCGGTTCGGCAAACTCTTGCGGAACACAGATGATTTGTTTACACTGATCAAATGTCTTTGTACGCAAGCACACTCCCGCCATCATATCGGTATTACCTGTACAGGTGCAACATGTGCCATATTTGAGGTGACGAAATGATCGCAGTGCAACGTGAAATGAAGTGTTTTGCTCAAAAACACAACCCAACGCCCAGTCTGGGAATCGGTGATGCAGTCAAGTTTCAAGAGTTTAGTACCTTAATAAGTAACAAGGCTCGAAATGTGCAGAAATAAATATTTTCTCGGGTCCTCAATTGATGTGTATGCAGAACATCAAAGATTTGACACACTGTGATATTGAGGCCGCCTCAGTTTTACGTTGGTAGTTATTTCTGTGTAAATTAGAGTGACCTGAAAAGTAAAGGTTTGCGCGAGGACACAACGCAAGTGTCAAGAATCAAAGCTTCATACATATAATAGTGAGCAGAAATTCTAATCACAAAAGGACGGGATCCCTCTTATAATCTATATATAAATATGTATGCGTGAAATCGTGTGTTTTTGTGTGTGCGGGGCGTGAGTTCTCTTCTGTTTTTGATTATTTGAAATTTTATTCTGAGGATAGAGAGATTCTTTCTAACAAATATACAAATCCTTGTCGTGAGAATGTAATAATTAAAACAAAATTCACATTGTAAATTCGAGAAAAGTTTTGCATATTTTTAGTTTGTTGTTGCAACGTGTGAATTATTTGATTCTTTCTCTGAAAGTTTTAAGTTATTCAGTTTATCACTTAGCCATTTATTCACAAAACCAAGTGCATCAATTATTACAGGTATAGATTTTAATTTGTAATCTAGACTTAGCAACTGGAACTTTCGAAAGAGTTATCTGCATCTATTCTCTTTCTCATTTCTTCAACAGATATTCACATTAACAGGCAGCGGACCTTCATAACCTTTCTTCTCTGTCCAAAACAATATCCGGCCTAGTCTGTTTACACTATGCAGCAGCTTTCAAGGGGATGTTCCACCAATGTTCTTCCTAATAACACTTTCTTAAATCATGTTCCCACCTAACTGGAGGTCTTCAGAGTTGTCTTTTCCGTTTGCACAGGTACTACTGCACAACTGCACGGGTCCGGCGATTGTCTGTGAACTTTGCAACATGACCGGCCCAGAGCTTTGGGTGATGCTATTCCTCGGCGACGCCCTTCACTCCAGTTTTTCTCTGATCTTCTCTTTCCGGCCTTCATCTCTTAGAGAGATTCCCAACATCGCCCTTTACATGGCTCTCTGCGCTGTAAGCAGAAGTTGTTGTATCTTCGTCAAGCCCGAAGTCTCACATTCGCATAGCATTACAGGCAAGACTGCGTTGTTGAAGAGATTGGTGGGAGTTGCCTTGTCCACTTTCGCCTTCAGCACATCCTTCACCGAGTTGGTCACTCTCCATCCTGTTCTTACACTTCGCGAGATCTCGTTCTCCGTCTTTCACCTCATAGTCAATTCTTACCGAGATGCCTACACCTGCGTTTTAGTGTAGCATTTTAGCGTGAAATAATTTGACAATTGGTGCTTCTTTGGGATCTCATTTGTATCAGTCCGATGGCATTGTATGTTTGTATGCTTAATTTGTAACCCTTTATTACTAAGTGTCTTTTGAAATTGTATTTTCGAGCTATTAAATTTGTATCGATGATATCGTGATATTTTTGCTTCCGTCTCTCTGAGTCTTGTCATGGGATTCCACTATTTTTAAAAAGTGAAGCCTTTGAACTAGCGTTTAGTTTTGTTGCTTGTTTGTTTGAGCAATAAGAAGATATTGTTAATGAACTTCTTTGTTGCTTGGATATACTTACGGATATTTCGATATAAATTTGACTTGTAAGATTGTTCATGTGAAATAACAATGTTTAAAAATTTTATTTCGAGCATTCATCTAGCAGTAAACTGTCGTTTTATTCATATTAGTTTGTTGCAGGAATATCATATGTTTCATCTCCACAATATTTTAGAAAATATAGAAATTATTTGCATCGTTTGTGATGAATGTAATAGTTTATCTCACGAAGTAGGATGTATTATTTTGCTTTGATTAATGTTAGTTTGAATTTTTTTGTTCTGTGAATTTGAGAATAGCTACAGAGTTACAGAAAAGATGGAAGTAATACAGAGTTTAAATATGATTAAGTTACTTGTAAGAAGTGGAGACATCGAAATGTTGTTATCAAGCCATTCCTAGTTTCGATCTCTCAATTGCCTCTACTTCAAAGATTGCTTATCTGAAACAGAATATTCAGACACGTATTATTTCGAGTGTAATTGGACCAGTAAAATTACATACACTGGTTGCAGTTCCCTTATTCATTGTAAACATAGAATATTACTTGTCGATTACTTTGTCAAGCGAGTTCAATCAGGCATCAGTGGTCTAATCAATGATTTGAATACACCTTCTTGAGGAACTTATCTCAAGAATTTGTCAAAATCCCGAATAATCTTCATGCTAAATTTGTTACAAGATATTCTTTTCTACTCTAGGCACAAGGCTCGAACTTTTGGGGGATGGAGATAGTCAATTAAATCGACCCGGTACGCAACTGGTAATTAATTTGACGACCCCGAAAGGATGACAGGCAAAGTCGACCTCGGCGGAATTTGAACACAGAATGTAAAGACAGGCGAAATACCTATTTCTTTATTACCCACAAAGGGCCAAACATAGAGGGGACAAACTAGGGCAGACATAGGTATTAAGTCGATTACATCGACCCCAGTGCGTAACTGGTACTTAATTTATCGACCCCGAAAGGATGACAGGCAAAGTCGACCTCGGCGGAATTTGAACACAGAACGTAAAGACAGACGAAATACCTATTTCTTTACTACCCACAAGAGGCTAAACACAGAGAGGACAAACAAGGACAGACAAACGGATTAAGTCGATTATATTGACCCCAGTCCGATTATACCGACCCCGAAAGGATGAAAGGCAAAGTCGACGTCGGCGGAATTCGAACACAGAACATAAAGACAGACGAAATACCGCTAAGCATTTCGCCCGTACAGTTAATGTGGTTAGTAATATTAATTAACTCGAAAAATGATATGTTCAACAGCAATAAAGTTTAGAATACAAACAGTCATAAACATATATACACAGTCATACGTACCTATATACTTATATGTGTGTATGTTTGTATGTGTGTAGATATGTGTGTGGGTATGGCAGTGTAGGAATGAGAGTGTAGCAATATTTGGATTTGTTTGCGTAGGGAAACATTGTGAAATCGTTAGTGACTTGCCTGCAGTACCAACCTCAATAGATGTGGTTACATTCTGCTGCATCCATTCGTTTCTTTATTCCTTTCGTAGTACAAATCTTGAACGCATATAGCGGTGTAGTCACAATATTTATTGACAAATATAAATCCATGCGTTTGTGTTGCCGTGTTTCCGCGTGAGTGTGCGAGATGAAATAAATTGATATAATGTTCCATAAAATTCGGTTTAGAAACAATTTTACACTACATTAACCGATTTATATTTTGTTTGTGAAAGAAATCTTATACAAAACTTACATCGTATATCAAAAAATTTGAAGTATAGATGCCTTCACTCTGTTTTTCTTTGTCTCTTGCTGTATATGATGCTGTTAACCCCATAGTGTATGTATGTATATGTATGTATACATGTATGTATACATATAAAGGTGCTATCAAAACGTCCCTGGACTAGTTATACTTAATAACAAAAATAACTTAAATTTTAGAATCATCTTCAAAATAGTCACGTTGCACAGCAATACAGCGGTCGCGGCGCTCCTGCCACATTCGGAATCCGGACTGGAAGTCGTTTTCCGTAAGGGATTTGAACACCTCCTACGATTCATTCTGGATTTTGACAGGGGTATTAAAACGGTGACCTTTGAGCTGTACTTCCATCTATTTTGATCTTAGAGAAGAAACAGAAACCTGCAGATGCCAAATATGGTGAATTGGGCATGGTGCGAAAGCGATACCATGTTGTTTTGGTCGGGAAACACAAGAGAGGAGAACTCGATGACACAGTGCATTGTCATCATGAAGACTCGAATTCTTTGCACTCCACAGATCCGGTCGCTTTCACAGAATGTCCTCCCTGAAGCGCTTCAAAACATGGCAGTCTGAATTTTGATTGACGGTCTAACCCTGGGAAACCAATTCCCGATGCACATTAACGCAGATGTCGAAGATAGGGATGAGAATGTCGTGGCTTCTTCGATCGTGGACATGAAGGCCTCTTCCATTGGGACGATTGCTGCTTCGTCTCAGGGCCATACCCGTAGTTCGAACTGTAGCCACTGGTGATGATCCTCGGAATAAAGGATAGGCCATCAGCGGTACGCTGACGGTAATCTTGACCGGCATGAATGTGATATCCTTTCTGCTCACTGATTATCAGACGGGGCAAAACTTGGCAAAGACATGCCGCATGTTCAATTAAGAAGTTAGCATTGCCCACACGGTCCCTTAAGAGAGAGCAACAACATCAGAAATGTCGACAATTGTCCTTCATCGATTCTCACGCACATTTTCGAGGGTGATCATTATGGCAAGTCTTCCAGATCGCTCAGCGTCTTCTAGGGACACTCTTCCGCTTTTGAAGCGCCCGTGCCACTCGAAACATTACATAAATCAATTGCCTCGCGCCGTAAGCTTCAGGAAGCATGCTTAATGTCTCTATAGTAGACTTCCTCAAAATTTCACTTAGGCTCTTTGTTCCAACTTCCTGTCCATGGCAAAATCAGCTAACATATCATCACAAAAACACAACTATCACAAGATAGACAGAGCAACATCACTCAGCACACTTCCCAGTGGAGGTCAACGCTACCTCTCATTGTACACGGAATCACATGTTGCTACCTGTCGGCGTGCCGCAGAACTAATCCTGGGACTTCTTGATACCACCTCGTTTATACTACACATAAACACATACATATATAAGCATAAATATATATATATATACGTATATATCAGGTCATCCCATAAGGTCTGTCTGAATTTTGAATAAAGAAAACAAGTGATCAAATATTAAGTTTAATTAAAATTTAATCATCAGTGTACTTTCCCTGATTATCTATATCTTCCTTCCATCTATTTACAACTTTTTAATCCCATCAATGTAAAACTCTTTTGGTTTCAAAGCGAACAACTCTGAAATGTTAGTTTCGACCTCCTCCCTGCACGTGAAAGTTATGTCCCCCAAACGATTCTGTAAACTACGAAACAAATGGTAGCCTGAAGGAGAAAGGTCGGGAAAATGAGGTGGATGAGGACTTTTTTCCCTGCCAAGCTTTTCAATCTTATGTGATGTGATCTTTGCAGTGTGGGGTCGCACAGTGTCCCGAAGAAACATCACTCCTTTTCTATTCACTAAAGTGGGTCTTTTTTCTTCAAAGGTTGGTATAAACGCCCTAATTGCTGAGAGTAGACTTGAGCATTGATTTTAGGTGGTAATAATTCAAAATGAATTACACTTTTGCAATCCCACCATATAGAGTGAAACTTTTTTTTTCCATGAAATTCCCTTCTCGGTTGTGGTTGAGTTTTTCCCTTTTCCAAGCCACTGTTTACGGCGTTTAAAATTTTGATAGAAGATCCATTTTTCGTCATCAGCCACAAGTCTATCCAAAAAGGGTGAAATGAGTTCACGAGAATGGAGAGAAGAACAGAATAAAGCTAATATAATAGCATGGACAGGATAAATTATCCATATCGTGCAGAAAAAGCTGACAGCTGACAGCGGCCAGCCATGAGACTCGAACTCACATCCCTGTGAGCAAAACATTGTGTATCTGCAATGGCTATATCATTATATGGAAATTCTCAACAGTAAAAATCTCGAAGAATTTCAGTCCGTAATCTCATTAATATTTTCAAATTTTCAGCTCATTATTTCGATAGTTTTATGAACTTATACGATGTAGCTTCTCATATGTTGCTAAAACTTGCCCAAAGTAACACAAATTTATTATATTAAAAATATGAATTTCAAGCTGTTATATATGTTCCTTTATTGCCCACAAGGGGCTAAACATCGGCGGAATTTGAACTCGGAACGTAACGGCAGAGGCAATACGGCTATCAAGATATTATATATATTTCCTTACTGCCCACAAGGGGCTAAACACAGAGGGGACAAACAAGGACAGACATAGGTATTAAGTCGATTACATCGACCCCAGTGCGTAACTGGTACTTAATTTATCGACCCCGAAAGGATGAAAGGTAAAGTCGACCTCGGCGCAATTTGAACTCAGAACGTAACGACAGACGCAATACGGCTATCAAGATGTTATATATTTATTCACCCGTCGTTCTAAATCTACTATTATGACGTATTGCTCATCTAGTTTTTCTTCTATTCTATACACAAGAAAGAAGTAAATAATATTGAAGTTATTAC
>NC_043012.1:13655570-13678070 GCF_006345805.1 Octopus sinensis
TGTAAATTTTAAAGCAGAGGGTGCGTAAATGTACTAAAAAATGTAGTAAATTCTGACTATATTTTAAATATTCATTTACTTTTAGTCTGACAAATGAGTGGTTTGTATAAAAATTGCAGCACCATTGATTTTAATCTGGACAACTTTGGCTCTTGAATAAATACATAGAACATAAATAAATACGTAGACTTACGTGTCAAAGTTCAGCGGTGGAATTGTTTAGAGTGCGTTGTATAGATATGATACTGCGAAGATATTTCTTTCATTTCCACCCACAGTGTTGAACGTTTCAGGTAATAGACTTCAGAAACAACTCTGTTGTGACTCGATACTTGGAGAACGAACCCCAAAATTACTTTCTCGGTCTTGGATATGTCAAAATATATGAAAGTTAAACCTAGATTCTCGGTAAAGAAACTATGCTTCCGATGTATTTGGTGTCCTTTCAAGATGCACAGTATTTCGTGTCGTTGCTGAATAGATAACGGAGATGAAGTGCATAGTGTGGGGTGCACCTATGAAATCCAGGCATTTCTTGTTATTATGAATGTTTGGAGAAAACGTTGGACGGAACATATTTCCAAATCATTGTGATTTCTAGTTGATGGTTGAAGGGAGTGCTCTGCAACCGAGACTGTATCTACTTTATATCCATTTGTCTCTGTGTATCGGTGTAGGTGGACGCGTGTGTACATACCTCTATCTATCTATATATTTCAATCTCCTTCTCTCTCTCTCTTTCTATCAATCTTACAGTCCCCCCTCTCTCTCTATATATATATAGAGAGAGAGAGAGAGATTCATATATATATATATATATATGATCTACTCTTATTATAAATATATATATATATATAATATATATATATATATATATATATGTATGTATGTATGTAAGTATGTGTATGTATGTGTATGTATATATATATATGTATATGTATGTATTTATATGTATGTTTGTATGTATATAAGTTAATATTTGTTTGCCTTAATACATAATATATATACACATAGAACATGCTTCATTGGAGTAATTGATGTGAAAAGCGTTGTCTTTGTAAGATGATTTCTGAAAACTTAGTCTCAAATGACAATATGTTACAAACAAATTCGATAACAATGCAACACTCCTTGAAGAGAGGAGAGATGATTATATACATTACGAAAACTTAGCTTTTAGAACAGTCACTTAATTTGCCTGTATGTATTGAAAATTGTTATTAAACGGAACTGAATAAAATCATTCTAGTCGTAAAAGTGCGTATTTTTGCTAATAAATTTCTATCAGGTAATTGTGATATAAAATCAATGAAGGTATTATCAGGAGCATTACTCCAAACAAAGATATTATAACAACACCGTAACTCAATGACTAATGTTCACCAAATGTCGATTAATGAATAATAAACTTATGTAGCAGTAATTATTCCTATGTGTTTACCCTGAATGCGTGATATATGATAGAATATGTACGATCTTTATGAAGCAGCCTCTAAATGCTCGTCACTAAAAACACACATCAGTATTATGTTATTGTTATGGGATCTTTTCGGTTTGACCGGTAGTTTTTTAAAATAATTTCCACGTAACTAAACACTTTTAAACTTCGTATACTGGTAGAATGTGTTTATAAAACATCTTTTCTCTCGGCTTTATTGAGAAAATCGTATAGTTTGTAAGATATTTGTTATTTTTCTTCAATTTCTGCAATTTCAACCAACAAATGACGTCTATTGAGGTGAAAACATTCTGTGCCGCATGAATATGTCCCTCGTTTAAGAAACAGATTGGGTTTATTTACATTTCTGAAGAAAAAGAGATACCCTTGCCCCCACCCATAACCCTAACCCTAACCCTAACTAACCCTAACTAACCCTAACTCTAACCCTAACCCTAAAACAGATTGAAATGCAATAGATTGATACTAGGGTCATAATTATGGGTGACCATTTCATATGACACCGCTAGAAAAAAATGCCGTTCAAACCGAAAAGATCTTCGTTATGAGAGCATTTAATTGCGAATATTTAATGCCACTGATGCGGCGAGCTGGTAGAATTGTTAGTATGTGAGGCAAAATGATTAACGGCATTTCGTCCGTCCACACGTTCCGAGTTCAAAATTCTGCCGAGATCGACTTTGTCTTTCATCCTTCGGGGTCTTTAAAATAAGTACCGGTTGAAAAGTTAGCCAATTTCTCGTATTCCTGAATTTGCGCCTAAATTTGAACACAATATTGAATACCACTTAGCTGTACGTAGGCAACATTACAGATGCACTCTTAAAATTCTCAAAACCGCCGTAACAACAGCAATATATACGAAGCCATATATGCACATCATCACTACCTGTCTGATGAGTATACCAGGAACATGCATCACAAACTTATGTGCACGATATGGTGATCTCATATCAATATAAACAGCGCGTGACATCGCGCTGTTTATATTATTATTATTATTATCATCATCATCATCATTATTATTATTATTATTACTATTATTATTATTATTATTATTATTATTATTATTATTATTATTATTATCATTAAACGCATATACTTAACGTATATACTTCGTGCATTTTCCAGTGGTTACAAAAGTATGGCAGAATACATACACTGTTAAAACACCTTAGTATCATGTACGGGCAAGATAACTCACTGTCAGTCACATTCGGGAGTAATGGAAATCGATGTTTCGCCATTTATTATTTTATTAGTATAAATTTATTGCTAGCCGGTCCCGTAAATATTTCACGGAATCAATGGTATAATTATTCCGTTATACTGAAAACTTTACCCCAAAAATCTGAACGCGTAGACTGTGTGGTATCTATATGGAAATTTATTCGCTCATCTGCCACTCATTGAAAAGTGAAAGAGATTGGAATACGATGATTACTCAATGCACTTTATGTATACACCTTATATACTTTATGCACAATTGTGTATTAAGAATTAATATTCACTCTTACTTTTCCAAAAAAAGTTACATATGATACAACCTTTAGTTAAATTGCATATATCTACCAAGTAAAGAAGCGTGAATATTTCAGGGAATTGTGCATATGTGCCTACGTTAAGTGATAGGTGATATAAAAAAAACCTTAGTTCAATTTTTTAAAAATATAATTTTCACTATCCAGTCACTACTACCACCACCTCCATCACCTCCATCACCACCACTACCATCATCATCTCTCTCCCTCCTTTCTCTTACCTCTCACTCCCCCTCCCTCTGTCGCTCTCCGTCCTCTCTTCTCACTACGTTTCTTGAACTTCACCATCAGTGCATCACCTTTCTGCTGAAATTATATTTTTATCTCTCCTCCTCGAAGTAATATTACACCCCCACATCTCACGCCCAGGATGCTTCCCTCTCCCTCTATTCTTTCTCCCTCGTTTTCAGTAATCATATCACCGACGGGCTAAGTAACTCAGTGACAAGCAGAACAGCTATTTCTTCATGTTATATATATATATATATATATATATATATCCAACAATTTTTTCACTTAAATAAATATATTTATTTATATTATGTAGAGGGTATTACTATACATAAATGCCACACGCTAGGACGGATTCTTAAAGTCAAAACTACCAGAATAAATAAACACATTGTACCGAATGTAACTCTTGAAACAAGTCATTTGAAAACAGAATTTAGCTGCATATCACCGTTATTTATAATTTATTTTTGCTAAAGTTCACAGGGAATTTTCAGTTTGAAAATAGAATTTACAACAAGCTTCAATTATTTCCCAAGGATTCAATTTGAACTTAAGATAGTGATTATGGCAAGATCATATATCATTTCAGTCTTAACGTCTCAAGATTAAAAAATGGTTCAACTTGCCTTACCCTCACCTACAATTAAAATAAAATCATTAGCGCCTTAAACGTCTTACTACATGGTGTTAATTTGTTAAAACAATGCAGTTGGGCTTATGAAGGAACTTGCAAAAAGATGCCTTCTTTTCTCACATAATCTATAGTTTCACAGTTATAAACACTAACATGATATATAATTTAAAATATTCTCGCAGACCAACACCAGTGTTCTTGCTGATATTCTGCAGTATAAGAAACAACATCCTCCTTCAATACACAGTTCTTAGGGCCACATTCGAACTTTTTACACAACCATTAGAACGTGAAGCGGCCTCACTAACGCAGGTTTCTGAGATTGCTGTGATCTGTAAACAGTTTTGAGTAGGAACCGGAAAGAGAAGTACAAACACGCAATACATATGTGCACACTGAATTCGTAAAAAGGAAGGGAAGAATTAAAACGGAATATCAAACAATAATATGATGGGGTGTATGCTATGTCTGACACCACTATCACGAAGCTTTGCTGTAATTTTCTCGCCATTTCTGTGTTAAACCATTGAGTATCACATCCTCAATTTTCCTAACAAAATTTTGCTACTACGCCAACAAATTCTTTCTACCTTCTTGTAGCCATCTCCAAGGAGATTAAATTCCTACCACCTGCATTTATTCAATCAACACATCAGCCGATTATTTGACTCTTCTTTCCTACTTTGAAAAATTCCAACATATATTCGATAACTTATATATCCAACAAATACTTTATTTACGTAGAGTTTGAATAAACACAATCCAGCTAAACTTTGAAGCAAAAGTTAACAAACTTATAATCAATTATTCACACCAGGCATGCTCTTTGAGCTATCGCTTTTGAAAATATTTCTATATTGACACATACACATATGTATATGTGTATCTGTCTAGATATATATCAAACGGAAATAGAAGGAACATAGAAACAGCACTGGAAGTTTTTTTTCTAATTTCAAAGCGTATTACCATTTAATGTTTGTGCATATATTGAAAATATAATGTATGGCAAATAATCATATATGTACTGGTTTCAACTCAGATTACGCATTTTAAGGATAACTGAATATCTTTTATAAACTTTCTTTAAGTGTCGTTTGCATAAAGTCAAATGTAATATAGAATAAAATTAAATAAAATTATTTACCTATTATTTCTGTAATATATATTGAATATTCATGACCTGGCCACTAAATGTTATTTTCTAAATCCATCATAGCTTGCCATAAATTACAAAAAATAAATAATGAAATAAATATGAAAGAAGAGAAAATAAAACTATTCACCTATTTTTCCCTATTATAATCTCCATGTGTATGTCCATAAGTCAGAATCTTGACAACTGAGATGTGTTAAACAATCGTAAGCCTATTTCAATTAAAACGAAAGCCTGTCCTTTTGATTAAGATTTACTTACAATAATGAAAGTAAAATTTGTTAACACATTAATAATTTCATGTTAGTCCTACTTGCCTACAATTGTAGGGTGAAACATGTACTGGATCTTTTCTGTTTCAAATTTTAGTTTCTTCAATTTCTGTTCCAATTGAATTTATATTTGGTTTAATGATGTAGTTTTATATGCTAATCATTGACATAAATTCATTTTCGTCATATATCAATAAACAAGGAGTGAATAGCTTTTCAAGTCTGCAAATTTTGTGTAATATTGGCCAGTTGTAAGCCACAAACACATTGATGACTATTTCCATATTAAGAAGCCAATCATGAGAACTGTTGAGAAGCGTTGACAAATATGTTCTACTCATTTAGGTGGTCGTGAGATGTGATAAAAATAACAGCTAAGTAAGCCTTAAATCACGCATCATCAATGTTTTTGTTTTGGTTCTTGCATAATCATATGAATTCCTGCGTATACAATACAAATTTACAAAAGTTTTCTGAAAATTCAAAACAATAAGTTCCGAAGGTTTATAGGGCGCTACGTAAAGCAGAACTCTGCTGTTATTTCACCTGCAATCACGCATAAAATGGTAGCTTCCAAATGTTGTTTTCTGACTGGGTAAAACTTATCAAACTTTAAAGCTCTATAATTTTTTAAATCATTTTCTGGAAAGGTGAAATATCGCTAAAGGTTCAGCGTAGAATCAGTAAACCAAATTCCAAAATGCTCAGTAAAGTCTGAAATTTCCACAGGCGTAGCCAAACGGAAAACATCCCATATCCTGAACTTACAAACGGCTGCATACCGTACAATTTCTTCTATGAACACGTTACAAACATTACAGGGGAAAAGTAGTGATGAGCTCTCCAGTTTCGGCTCTTACCTATGCATCAAGTACTCTACATAAGTACTCTACATAAATTTGAACTTGACATGTGCTGATACATGGACTGTCCTGTTTTTTGAAAGATGGCAAGCAACGAATCTAAAATGACACTGAAAGTCCGACATCTGATTTAGTCTCTTGCTGCGATACTCTGGATATTGTGTGTGAAAATATAATGTGAATAAAAGCAAAAAGATTCCAAATCAAAATAGGAATTGATAGTAAACAAGCTCACTTCGTTTAATCTAGCCATAGGCATGTAAATCCAAACGGTTTTAGTTTTTACATAATTCTGTTATGTTTACGTCTGCAGCAGGAACTTATAGCAGTACACATCATCTGAAATCACAAATAAATTTGAACAGAGATAACTAGAAATTGGTAGCCATTGATAAATTTCAAAACAGAAGCAATGATAGGTACTAAATCATTATCATTAGAAATTTATATACATGGAACCTGAAAAATAAATAAGAACAAATTGTTTGGCTGATGATGAAAGAAAATACAGAAAAAAAAAGAAAGAACAAAGATTAGATTTAATGGACAACAAATATTTGAATAAGTCATGTCCTAAAGTCATGAATAAGTCATGTCCTAACTAACAGTTTTTATCTTTGGTGTGAGTAAAACATAGTTTTATACTTAAAATGTAAATTAAAAATCAGAATTTTGGAAACCAAACAGTTTAAACTTTTTTTCCAAAACATGATGATCAGCGTTTCTAAACATTTCAAAGTCGAAGCGAAGAATGAACGTAAGAGAGTGACAAAATATGTAAGTGCGTGTTTCTGTGTGTGTACACGGGTGCGTGTATCAGTGTGTATGTGTGTGTGTGTGAATCTCTGTTTGTATGCCTGTTGTAATCGCAAGTACAAAAACCTGGAATTGACGGGTAATCGTAGCCAAACATTTTCCGACTATCTATTCATCTACCCGTCTATCTATCAAACTGGTACGTGCATAGAAGCACTGAACACTTTTCAGAAAACCCTCGGGTTTGTTATTTTTGCTTTTCGTCTGTATTTTTGTTTCATCAACGGATTTAAAGCTTGCGTTATATTTTTTAGCAACGCACTTCATTTCCCGTTGCTCTGCAACCATTCGACATCTGACATGTAGCACCTACATGAACCTGTACAGGTAATGTCGATTTGATGTAGGGAGTGAGCTTATGCCTAGACAAACATTTCCTCACTATAAACAAATCCTCTGTGTCGTTGCTCGGTAAGAAATTGTCGGACCCTCATAAGTCGTCTAACGACGGGAAGTCACGTTATTATTATTATTATTATTATTATATACATATGCATACGTATATATACATGTGTATATATATATATGCATATGTACATGTATGTATATATATATATACAGTGTATATATATATATATATATGTATGTATATGTATATGTATATACAGTATATATGTATATATATTTTATATATTAATCAATCGATCAGTAACTCGTAAAATAGCTAGATAAACCGATTGACAGACGAATAGATACATAGATAGTGAAATGGATAAAAAGAGAGTGAAACAGAAATATTCTAATCGGTATATCGGCAGATTGGCATTAATTGAAGTATTCATAGGTACCAAAATAGATAACAATAAAAGACAGATCGACAGATAGACAAATATATAGACTGAGGAACAAGTGGTTAGAGGAACTTTAAGAGAAAGGTCGATGGATATAGATGGAAAAGGAATCTGAATATCGAATATTAACGTAAAATGAAAGCTGTAAGTATTGACAGATTCGGAAATACAAAATAACTGTATCAAATTGTAAATCCAATCAGGGAAATGGAGTTAAATTAAGCAAAATACCCCGCTAGTAATTACTACCAAAGCGCGGACGAAAATGGAAATATGTTGTAGTAGACCACGGAGATATCAGAAAGCTTTAAATAGCCGAAGAACACCTCATTAAATTTAACAAATGCTCATCTTGAAACGCCGGAACGAACCGGACCGATAAAAATAATTATATCTCCACATGCTAGAAGTATTTGAAATCCATAAGTTCTGAGTTGGGGATGTCTTAAGTTATTAATAGGGGAAAGACGTGAGAGGATCCGTTTAGTATTAGTAGGCAATGACGTTTGAACACTATATATGTATATATATATATATATATATATATATATATATATATATATATATATATATATATATATATATATATATATGTGTGTGTGTGTGTGTGTGTGTGTGTGTATGTATATATATATATATATATATATATATAGGTGTGTGTGTGTGTGTGAGTGTGTGTGTATAGGTGCAGGAGTGGCTGTGTTGTAGTATAGGCGCAGGAGTCGCTCTGTGGTAAGTAGCTTGCGTACCAACTATATGGTTCCGGGTTCAGTCTCGGACACACCGAAGACTTGTGAGTGGATTTGGTAGGCGGCAACTGAAAAAAGCCTGTCGTATATATATATATAAGTATGGGTGTGTGTTTGTGTGTCTGTGTTTGTCACCCCAACATCGCTCGGCAACAGATGCTGGTGTGTTTACACCCCCGTAACTTGGCGGTTTGGCAAAAGAGACCGATAGAATAAGTACTAGGCTTACAAAGAATAAGCCTTGGGGTCGATTTGCTCGACTAAAGGCGGTGCTCCAGCATGGCCGCAGTCAAATGACTGAAACAAGTAAAAGAATAAAAGTATATATATACACACGGGCTGAAAACACTAAGTACTAGTGTAATAATACAAACTTGTTATCGGTTAGAATATATTTGAGGCGTATTCGATCCTGCACAAAATCAATTCAATATATTTTGACTTGGAGAAAATTTACGCTGTAAACATTTAGGTATATCATATGAAGTCAGTTCGCACCTGTCTCCTCACCAGGCTGCTGGATGATTGGATTTTAGAGTGGTTGCCATCTCCTTAGCACCAGGAACGAGAAAGGCAGGTCTTTCGTCACGTATCTTATCTATCCCCAGCCGCAGACAATCATTATAGGATGGATGGAATATATAAGAGTTCTCAATGTCTCCATCTTTCTCTTTTTCTCTTCCCCTCTATCCCTCTCTCTCTCTCTCTCTCTCCTCTCTCTCTCTCTCTCTCTCTCTCTCTCTCTCTCTCTCTCTCTCTGTTGCCAGTTCACACCTAAAGTAATAGATGCACATAAATATATGGGACCTATACACATTCAGCCGATTCCTTCAGGATGGGCATCACTCCCATCATATGCAGTTTTCTTTCAATGTCCAGATAACATCATATACCCTTTTAACAGATAACTAACATTCACTCACTTGTCACTCACAGATATTGATATACAGATACACAGCCATATGCACTAAGGGACGTAGTTGAAAGGATTAAAGCAACTGTGTGCAGACCAGTGGACCATTCCTTTGTCTTGAGAACATAGAAACGGAGAAAACACGTAGATGTATATGTGTGTGGATATATATATATATATATATATATATATATATATATATGGAGACAGAGAGAGAGAGTTACATCCATATATACATATATATATATATACGCGCACCAATATACATATATATTTATATATATATATATCTTTGTATGTATGTATGCATGTATGTATCAATATTTATACGCACTATACATATATATATATATATATAATATATATATATATATGCGTATCATAAATGTCGATGGGAGTGTATGATATAATTAAAGCTGTTCTTTACATATGACTTTCTCAAAACATAACATTAGGAAATCAGTTGTTGGCAAACACTTGATGCTTATGTGCAAATTATCCTTTATATCTGAAAAGCACGATAGATATATTATCAGAATTCATCTTTGAAAGCACTGCGATACTTTGATGTTATTGATTGAAAATTACGTTGCAAAACAAAAAAAATATACAAATAATCCTTTTAACACTAATGTACGGTATTGTTGTTTAGGAAGGAGTAATACCAGTTGACTGTAAGAAACGGATAACGATTTTAACCTCAAGCGATATTTCGAAAAGAAATAAATCAACTACTTACCAGCGTACTTAATGTCCATCCTGCGTAAATTGATAAATAATTGACTTTCTGTGAATACATTATTATATGTATTTATGGTCGAGTGCGTGGCACACAATCTGATTACAATGGAAATATCGGAACAACCGAAAAGTTATTCATTTAAACTGGTACCAATATCTATCTTTGACTCTGGACACCTCTATGTCTCAGTCGCCTAATCATTGGCCACACAGCATTATACAGTATAAGTCGCTTCTCTAAGCTGCACTATTGTAATAATTTTGTTTTTTACTACTTTAATGCCATGAATTCCCACCTAGGGTTTGTGGCTAGACTTTTAAAAGGTTTTAACAAGTCTATACATACATACATATTATATGTGTATGTGTATGTTTGTGTGGGTATGTATAAATATTTGTGTAACTACATGTAAATCGTTGGCGATTTTTTTCCTCCGTCTTCTTTTTCAGTTGGACTTTCCCCTGTCTCCTGTTTCCGATGAAGAGCTTTGCTCGAAACGTAAAACCACTTTTCTTTCTTTCCCTGAACGTCTGCCAATATTTTACATGTACCACGTCCTCACGTTATTTTCCTGTGTGTTTGTTCTTGGTTTTTTATTAATTTTATTAATTGACACACTATTTATTATCTTATAACAACAATGCTTGGGAAAATCGTGGATTACATGGGAAAATGCGAGCATGAAATGTAATATTCTTAAGATGATAAACCTGGAAAATACACACGTTATTACACCTGGAAAAATATAGGAGAAGCTATTACTAATAGTTAAGAATAAGAAACTCTTTACTTAAATATTGCAGCTAAAATTAAAATTTGAATATTAAAACTTACTTTATTATAGTTAACAAATACAACAATACTTATTTAAGTAGAACTTCGCTAATTTACTTCCTTAAATACAGAAAATGAGTGGCTAATTAGACAAACTTACAAATTAGCTGAACAGTTTTGTACAATAAATTTAAAGGATGAGAACTGTAAAGAGTGATAAATTAGAATTTATCAATTTAATTGCAAAGGTACCATCAGCTGCATAAATAAATATACTTTTATTCAGTTGGACACATTAATATAATTTTTCTGAAAAAATTTAACCGAGCAAGAAGATGGAAGAAACTTATGTTGAGGCTATTGAAGCGAAGAATAGACTACATTTCCAAGAAACGCATGAAGCCCACTGGGGTCATATCTCCTAAAGGATTGTGGTTCATTTCTTATTTGTCTTCTTATCAACTACTAAATCTAAGACTAGAAGACTGTGTCTGTTTGGAATAAAGGGCAAGATTGAGCTCATGGCTAGGTACGGTCATAAATATTGTCAAGACGTTAGTAGTAGTAAATTGGGTATCTATAAAAGGAGGCTGGGTGGGAAAGACGCTAAATTATGATGTTAATTACTAGTTAAAGGGATAAGACTCTTAAAAAATCACGATGTTAAATACAGAGGAAATTTTGTTCTCCTACGCTCCGTGCTGTCTCCCCTACGTTCATCGTTGTCTTGTTTCTGCAACGTCCCTCAGTACATCTTATACCATCGACTACATTCCTAGCTTTACAGTTTGTTCGTAGGATAGATCTACATACAATATACTTCGTATCAGTACAGGGGATTCTCTTAAATGGGTAGGTTCCAGCGATTAGTGATCTGATAGAGTTACCTGTTCTTTCTACAGCCTTAATTCTTAGCTTAGTCTTTCTAGGACCCTTCTAAAGCGGTACGCCAGTTCGCCTCTAGGGGTGGTGTCGATGAACATGGCACTCTGGTATATCTGACTGTCATACCATGAGTTGGCCTTCCCTATTTTCTTCTTAGTCTTTTCAATGGTATTCCACGACTTGCTCCTATAAAATGGGCAAATCCAATTCTTATCGTTACGTATGATAGTTTCAAATTTCCTCATGAATCTATGGCTGTATCCTGAGAACTGCATGCGATGAACGAAGTGTTGTGTGTCTCTTTAACTCTGTAAGACCGAAAATACAGGACACATTTCTCATTACCCTGATGAGGTATGCCATCAATTTATTGTATTTGTCATTGTCTGCGATAGCTGAGTTCCGGTGGATTAGGTATTTGGAGGCCATAGGTTTCACATAGTGCGAATGGAGGATTTGGTTTTTATCATTCACCGTTTCCAGCCAGAGTTCTGTATCATGTACAGTAGTCTATGGTTAGGGTGATTCGTAGGGTAGTCTATCGTGACCTTAATACTGTGGTGGATAGAGTTAACTATTTGCTGGATGCTCTCCATAGTATTAGTTTATGTTTCTATTTCAAGAGTTCTGTGTTAAGAGGGTGCCTTTACCACTATGTAGATAACATCAACATAGCGAGAGTACATGTTCATGAGTATGGAGTTCTGTGTCAGGCGTTCTTTAAGCGTTCAGTCCCATCATCACCGACGATGCTTATCCCTATCGCTGCCCCCTCATCCTGGGCGTATATTTTGTTGTTAAACTTAAATGTGTGGCCTTTTAGGGTAACTCTTATAGTAGCTACTAGTGCTTGTGTGATCATTTTCTTTACTTGATATTGGTTTTCGGGGATCCATATGACTCTGAACTATCCGAGCCATCTTTCTATATATGGGTCCTCCTAGCAATAGATGTAATTGTAGGAGGTCTAGAAGAGGAAGTTCAGAGTCGAGATGTAAATGTTGCCTTGTAGCAAGTTTGTTGAAAGGTGGATGAATGTTGGAAGAATGGCCAGTGTGAAAGGACCAATTCTGAGCGTGCACCAGTAAACCTAAAGTCCACCCCCTCCTCAAAGCGTTAGGGTGGTGTAAACGGGCAGTGTCAGAGCTATGCCGTCGGGATCTTCGGTTCCTGGTAGGGCGACCCAAGGCGGATTGGTCTGGCACCGAGCGGTATTAAGGCCGCAGTCTGGCCAACAGGGCTCTGGTGAAAATTCCAAGAGGCATATGGTCGGCAACCGGCGGCTTGGAGGTCGTTCTATCCCTGCGTCTGTGGAGACTCCGTGGCAAACAGGGCGTGCAGTCACTCAGGATATGCATGCAGGATGTCGGGGACCGCTTGTGAATTCAATATTCCCACGAAACTTCTATGAATCCTACTTCAGGACCAGAGAATAAGCTGGCTCAACCCGCCCTGGGTGAATGCCGTCACAAGTACAAGTAAAAGTAAGTTCACCTGTAAACAAAATGAGAAGGGCTCTTGCCTTGTTGTTCAGGCACCAGTGGCTTCTGTGGGGTTTTCCACGAGCTCCTTAAAACGCCTCCCCTATCGGGGGCCTAAAATTGTTTAATTTTTTAATTGTTAATTATATTGTTTAAAGGTTATTAACCCATTGTGTCGTCCTGTTTTGTTGTTTATGATGTTGTTTGTTTTGTAATGTAATTTTATGTGAGGCCTTGCAGCTAATTAAAGAACTTGTAATTCTTCTTCTTCTTCTTATTATTATTATTATTATTATTATTATTATTATTATTATTATTATTATTATATTATTATTATTATTATTATCATTATTATTTTCTTAATCACAGGCTTTGCTGGAGCTCCTGGAGTCTTGCATTCGTAGCGGGCTTACTACCTGCATCCTACGATACCATGCTATCCTTTCTGTTCAGCTATCTAATGCTATCTTATACTTCTCTGATTATTCTATCTGTGCCAAGGAAGCAAAACTTCTGTAACCGTTCTACTGAGCACTCTATTCCAATTTCTTTTATATTCCTTTTGTTGTCTTCTAATACTGTTCCCAAGGAACCAACAGTAATTGGCACTATCTTCACATTCTTCGTCTTCCATAACCAGGCTATTTCGTACTTAAGAGGGTTGTATCTATCTGTCTTTTTGCCTTACTACTTGACTACTCGTGGGTCAAAGGGACATGAAATGTCAACTATATGGCATATGTTAGGCACCTTCTCCACCACCACTATATCCGGTCTGTTATGGTTGAGTACCTGATCTGTTTGGATCGGGAAATTCCAGAGGATTTTGCTAGTCTCCGATTCTTCCACTCTCTACGGTCTGCCCTCATACTGCGTCTTGCCTCTCTCTAGACCCCACTATTCGCATTGTCCTCATCGTAGAACTTCCGCTACATGGTCGTGTCGTGACAACTTGTAGTGGTTTATGGTAAGTCTAGGGCATTCGTTTGTGTGGTTTCATCCACTCTATTCTAGATGCGGCACATCAGAGACACTTGCTCATTCCTCAGTTCGTAGCCAGAGGTTGGTCTTGCACTGGCAGTATATTGTTCTGAGGCTTTTTTAGAGCTTCTTTTGTCAGCCAATCCCACCTATTTTTTCCAGCAAATTATTTTGCGGCTACATGGAAGTGAATGGTTAGACCCTTCTCGCGTAATTCTTCTTCATGTTCTTTTTGTACCTCTTCTTTTGTTTTCCTATTTTCTCTGCTCTCAATACTCTCAAGTAAAGTTTCCTTACTTTTCGATACGCACACAGCCTTCCGCACCTATCAGACCCCTTCCTCCATTTGCTTTCTTCATGTATAGGTAACCAGTGCCTGCTCGTGGACGATTGGATCTATGCATCGATAGGAGCTTTCTTAACTTCCGTCCATCTCTTTTAGCTCCTCCTCTGACAATTTCAGGATTCCATCGCCACATCGAATTACTCTCTCTGCGCTCGAATTTATTGCTGAAATTATGTTTCTAGTATTCAGCTTTGAAGCCTCGATTTTTCTCATTCGTCGCAGGCAATCTCTTTTTGTCTTTTATTTCATGTCGAGGTGTTTGATTCCATCTGCCTCAACAATTCCCAGATTTTTTATAACCGGATTGAAGTTCAATTGCCTTCATTATTTCACCACTCGGCAACCAAATGCTTTCTGCTCTGGCAAGCTTTCCTCCCATCATCACTATCATAGCACATTTTGAGATTCCAAATTCCATCTTATTATCATTGGAGAAAATCTGCACAGACTGGACTAGACTATCGAGTTATGTATCAGTTTTTCTGAATAGTTTCATGTCGTCTATGTATAGCAAGTGGTTTAGTTTTCCATTACCACTTTTCAGATCATACCCCAACTTTACTTTCTGTAGTATTTCATTCAAGAGGATTATTCCCAGCACGGATATCAGTGAGGACACAATGTCCCCTTGGAAGATTACTCTCTTGATTTTCACCGCCCTTATTTCTGCCCCTTTTTTCCATGCACTTCTCAACATTTTTACTCACTGTACCCATGGCTCCAACTTTTGCAGCGACCACAACTGCTCAACCTTCCAAGCTAACCTGTTATATTTCTCGACTTTTCTTGATTTATCTTGCTATATCTTTTCATGCAATATCTATGATACAACATCGTTTACTTTATTTCACATTCGCTCTATTCTCTATATCCCGGTCGCACTGAATCATAAAATCCTATACAATCTTTGCATTAACATTTTCGATGATGCATTCGGGTTTATGTTCGTACCAGTTTTTTCCTCTGTCAAGTCCATATTTGTTGCAAAGTGCCCATTGGACAATCCTTGCTACATTGTCATGACGTCTCTTATATTCTTTCTGGGCTAGTTGCGTACCTTGACTGGAAATATGCCATACGATTTCACCATTTTGTCCACAAAGTCTGCATTAATCACCTTTTGATGTGTTGTCTATTCTGTATTTGATGTAATTCCTTCTTAGCACTTGCTCTTGGGCAGCACAAATTAGAGCATCCGTTTCCGGTTTTAAATCACTTTTTGTCATGCAAAGATATCTTTTTTGTTTGTGTGTCTTAACTTCAACATCCCTATGAAATTGACCATGCATTCTTCTCTATATCCATTTATTTACAGTTTCATTCATTCTCCAATGCTTGTACATTGCTTCATATTTGCAATCTTCCATCTTGCACAAGCCTGAATTTCTTACTTCGAATAATGGGGGTTCTGTGACATTTTTTACATACCATGCTATGTTGTTTTTTCCTGCTCTAATGCGGTGTTCGCCTCCAATTAGTCCTCTTCTCGTTCGTGTTTGTTTTCTTGGTACATACCGTCTGTCTCTGTCACTTTCTGGGTGGAGTATCCCATATCTAGTCAGCAACGTTCTTGTCTTTCTGTCTAAGCTGTTTAGTTCGTCTACTCTCCATGCTATTAATACTGCTCCATATCTAAGGAATGAAATCGCCCAGAAGTTGAGAGCTTCAATATTATATCATCCGTTTAATTTCGACTTAAGGATCATCCTCAGTCTGTGCAAGTACTCCAGCATATATTTTTCTGTCATTTCTTTCTCCATCAATCTATCAATTTCAAGTATCCCCAAGTACTTATAGTCCGTCCGTCTATTCTAACTGCTTCATAACACACCCCGACGGTATCGCTAGCCCGTCCATACATTTGATTTTGCCTTTCTTCAAGACTAACACACCACACTTTTTCAGTCCGAACTCCATTCTGATACCAGCGCTGAATGTACACACCGTATCAACGAGGGAACTGGTTTTGGATTCTTATTTGTCATAAAGTTTGAGGTCTGGTAATTGCGCAACCTGAAAATCGCTACCTCACATGAATGAAAATAAAGAAACAAAATTTATGAATAACGGCTGTAATGATACTGAATCCCTTGATGGTGAGTGTTGCATCCGGCAGACTCAGAGATACTTGTCCGATTCCTCTCTGTCTGTTTGAACATTGTGTTTGGAAAAATATCTCATATATATATATAAATGTGTGTGTGAGTGTCAATGTGTATGTATGAATGTGTGTGTGAATGTATGTAGCTACCATTGGTTTCATGTAAACATATCTTAAATATTATGAAGCCTATCATGTGCAAAATCGGTGTTTGTCAATTCCCTAAATATTAGCATAACCTTTTGCAGGCAATTTTAAGCCCTACCAAAAGCGAAGTGAGGAGACCTTATACATGAACGAAGACTCCAACCAACCAACCAACGTCAATAATTAAACAATTAGCTAGAAACATAAGTATGCGTATTTCCAATCTGTCCTTCGATAAAGACTCTTTTGAAAAGGTTGCCCTATAAAATGTCAGATTAGAAGTATGAACTATATTGAACCATATGTTGAAACACCCTAATGGCATGAATGTAACCATTAATATAGCTAAGAAATTCTTAAAATTAATAGACAATCACTTTCGACAACACAATTACCGTTATATCTTCAAAATAATACTGATAAATTTAGCTATATTTGATTCCCGAATACAGGGCCGATTGTACTCAGCCATAGCAAAAATAATTTATTATTTTGCACATTACTTAATCATCGTTATATTTTTTATCGTATATTTAATATTTCTATTATATCTAATTTGTAGATGGTGTAATTTGATTTTTCATTTTGAATTGATAAAACGTATTTTTTAAATAATTTATATATATATATATTTAATATATGTGTTTATACATATATGCGTATATACATGTATATGTATGTATGCACATATATATATATATATATAATATATATATATATATATATATATATATATATATATATATATATATATGTATATATATATATATATATGAATACGTGTGCATGTGCGTGTGTGTGTGTATGTATGTATCCATAATCGTGTTACCACCGTACCGCAATAGTCTTATTGGAGTCGGAAGCATAAAATATCACAATATGATTTAACTCTGATGAGGTCACTTAAAGATAATACCAAATTTGTATTAAACAGATTTGGTATGTTCATTTATTATATATGCCATTTCATTTTGGTTAAGCCTCATCGTTTTCCAAAACTCTTTTGCTTTTCCCACCAAAGGGACTCGAGGACATATAATTCAAGTTGGCAGGAATTGAACTCACCAGTGCACATACACTAATGCTCAGATCTATCTGGCATGCTCACGTATAAGGCCATGTACACAACTTTCATACAAACAAAAATGGCAGACTTAAGAAATCTGTGTGTAAAATAATATCGACATTTATTAAGTGAAAACGTTAGAATTATGAATAAGAAATTAGGATTCTCAAAAACTTGCTCATCGTAAAAACCTGGAAAAAATGAAGTTTCATCATGTGTTCCAATATAATAAGAATATATGCAAGCATACTTAGATGCCGAAAATATGAATTACACAGTACATCGCAATCATTAAAATCCTTGCTATGATATAATTTAAAGAAAAAGTTGTTTTTTTTCCAAATGTAAATATTATTACGTACATATATTCATGAATATATGTATAAGTATACACATACACTCATAATTACACATCCACATATATATAGATACAATAATATTCAGCAAGAATGTTTTTTATTCAATCAAATCGGTTTCCACAATAATTTTGCAGTTACAATAATAGTGCCAACATTTGGAATACTAGCTTACACACTTCAAATGATGCAGAAATTTTACATCGATATACAAAAATACTAACACTTACTGGTAACATCCTTATCAACTGCAACATTGGCAGTACAATATCATGGAGAGGGGATGGGGGTCGAGAGAAACATAGGGTCTGCCCAGACGGCATTTGAATGGCACAGTATTGATTCGGCATCAAATACTGGGCAGTGAAAAAGAGATATGTCTACATCACATGCGTAACAACCGTGAAAAAAAAAACCTTATGGAATTAGGTGAAGAAATCCTGAATAAATACTCCAAGAGTACAGCTCATTCATGAGAGGCATCTATTGCTGGCTTCATCTATCTAAACAAAAATATAATTAAAACACCCAACACGCAAACAGGAAATTATACTTGGATATATGTCGGCCACAAAGCGAATACTAACCAAGATATTCACAAGAATAGTAGCTTTTACTGGACTTGTGATACACAAACTTTGTCTCAGCTAGATGCATACATCTTTGGTATCAAGAAACACGAGAAAAAATATTGAATATCTCATCAACAAAAGAGATAAAGATTCCTCTCAAAAGAGGAGAGATAAATTACTGATAGTGGCATTTCACTGCGGTAGGTATCACCGGATGTCAACAACTCACCAACATGTCTACAATGTGCTACGTCACCATGAGGAAAGAAATACTCGTTAAAACTGAATCCCACATGATTCGCCGGCTCTAATTCTGGTGGGACAGTATGTGCATGATACATACATACATACATACATACATACATACATACATACATACATACATACATACATACATACATACATACATACATGCATGCATAAATACACTTATAATTTCCACATCAGCAGTGTCGTATACGGTCTGTAACTGAGGCGTAAACCAAGCTGTTCAATGTTGTATCATATCCCTTCGGCAACATCTTATTACCACCAAGTGTTGAAGTGTGTCCTAGCAAGTCTGGAAGTTCATCCCTGCACCAAGGATAACTTCATTAGGCTTGGAAAGCAGCTGCTTGAGCAGCATTCCTTCTCTGATAGCTTAGAGAAGTTGCACGAGTCTATCGGAACATATCATCAGGTAAAATTATGAGCATATATGAGCAGAGGACCATGCATGGTTATGTTAGTAGAAAACTAAGAGATGATAATATCGTTGATCAACAAAGCAGTTTATCATGGTTCAACAATTGGGCTACTACCTCCCACCTTGAAGAGTATGCGTTTGCAACCCAGGTACTAGAAATATCAACCAAATACCCGATGCACAATAGGGACTGAGATGCAGGAAAAGTAGTAAAATTTTACAACCTATGCAAACGTTGGTCCAAAAATGTCATCACGGTATTATGTACCTATGAGACACGTGCTTTAACTAGGAATCTGTATAACGAGACCCATCGAAAGGATAACGCAGAGAACAAAGAAATAAGAACCCGCTGTATGGTGGAAGCCATATCCACTCAACACAAGGGATTACAGGTGGAATGCCCCAGTGAAAACCGTAATAACGTGTAAAAACAATATACCTGATATAACGATTTAGGATAGAGAAGACTAACTGCGTACAGTTGTGGAAATGCGCTGCCCAGCGGATGTTAACATCAGTGAAAAAGAGAATACTTACGTTGAACTATTAATAAATCTACAGATACTCTAACCAGGCTTATACTGTGGCACTGGATATTTAATACACTGCCTAATTATTCAATCTTGAGAAATTAGCATTCTCAAAACCAGAAAGTAGAAAGCGGATTCGAATACTACTGATCCAATCCATCACTGAAACTAAAAATCTGTAAAACTTTCCAGTTTATCATTTATGTATATAGAGCATTCTATATATAATCTTTACTCTTTTACTCTTTTACTTGTTTCAGTCATTTGACTGAGGCCATGCTGGAGCAGCGCCTTTAGTCGAGCAAATCGACCCCAGTACTTATTCTTTGTAAGCCTAGTACTTATTCTATCGGTTTCTTTTGCCGAACCTCTAAGTTACGGAGGGCATAGCGGTTACGGAGGACATAAACACACCAGCATCGGTTGTCAAGCAATGCTAGGGGGACAAACACAGACACACACACATACATATATATACATATATACGACGGGCTTCTTTCAGTTTCCGTCTACCAAATCCACTCACAAGGCTTTGGTCAGCCCGAGGCTATAGTAGAAGAGACTTGCCCAAGATGCCACGCAGTGGGACTGAACCCGGAACCATGTGGTTGGTAAGCAAGCTAGTTACCACACAACCACTCCTGCGCAAATATATGTATGTGAAGTCATACATAAAACAAAACATACAAATCTTCACCTATACATATATGCATACAAAAATACCCAGTTGTCGATGTTGAAATTCCAATGAAGGAGCCTTGGATCTTGGTTAGAAAACGGCTCTTTCTCTATTGGCAAGAAATCTTGAAATGAAACTAAATAATGACAAACATATGTATCTGTCCGTGAGTTGCCTAGTTCTTGTCATAATCTTACTGCAACTGGCATGGCCTAGCAAAACTCATGATTCTTGTAGTATCATCGTATCTTACTGTACTCTGGAAACTATTTTCAACATCGCCGTCATTACCAACAATAATTACTGTTATCTTCCGTAAACAAACTTTACATATGTACATGTACACGTACAAATTTCCACTGTGTGGTAAGACGATTACTTCCTCACCGCGTCGTTGAGATCCACCGCGTAGCAGCGTGGGTATCTTCTGCTATTGCGCTTCTCAGCCGTATGAGAAGATTTAGTAGGCGGAAACTGAAAGAAGACCGTTGTATATATATGTGTGTGTATGCGTGTGCGTGTGTGTTTGTTTGTCTCTTTGCCTCTCATACACACATCTATATATATATATATATATATATATATATATATATATATATATATATATATATATATATATATATATGTGATATACGAATATGTATATATAAATGTTTGTATGTGTATATGTATATATGTATGTATGTATCAATGTATGTATGCATGTATGCCTACAGTTGTCTTTTTTCTTCAGACGATGAGACTGCTTTTACATGTCATATGTCGATTTCGGAAAGTATATTGTTTTAACTTATTAGATTATTTTAAGATTTTGAACAATCACCAAATTGGTATTCTTGTTTATATGGTCATATTCACATATCTGTAAATAATTTGTAGTGTCTTAGCGCCAGTGGAATGGTAGAAGCAGTACAATACTTAATAAACAACACACCATATATATATTGTTGATTTTTTTTCATATAAACCCATACATGATATTAATATGTATATCATGCTGTATTCTGACACACCTTCGTTATTCCTTTCTTTTAGTCTTGTTGAGTAAACAGTAGACATGTAAATATTAATGAAACTATTACCGATATCACGATGCTAATTCTTAGAAATATATCATCCCATCGATTGTAGTCGGATATGCCAAGCCATTTTTTTCTTGGCCTTTCTTCTGGATTCAAAGTATTCGATTGTGCCGAGGCAATTATTGAAACATCGGCAATTTGGTTAGCATGGGGTCTCTTTCTATTTTCATTCGGTGAATTTGATTTCACTTCATCAGAAGTTTGTATTACATACAATTTGCTTATAATTACCGAACCAATTGCAGTGAATCCACTCATCATCGATAATAGCATTAAATATAACATAAGAAGGCAAGGATATTTTGAATTTTTTGGTGTTGTCTTCTCCATCTGAACAAGATACAACACGTTTGATAAAAATGTTGTCATGGCTAGAAAAACTTTCTTTCCAGATTCAGGAGGTAGAAGGAAAACGAAAATAGTTAAAACGGTCATTATTACAGACGGAATCAGCATAGCTATGACTTCTATGGTAAGTTTACGTCGTAGATACATCGGTGCAAATGCGTAGCTAAATTCATCGTTCGAGGCATTTACCGTACCATGAAGCGTGATATCCCACTCATAGTTTTCTAGCCAATTTAGATCATAGTAATGGAGAGATTTTATTCTCGTGTGCTGCGTGCTATGCAAAGCAACACA
>NC_043012.1:13683070-13725570 GCF_006345805.1 Octopus sinensis
GAAATTGGGTTATTCGAGATCTCACCACCCTCTCAAATACCTTGATGATATGAGAGGTGAGTGAGATCGGACGGTAATTCACTGCAAGGGACTTGTTTCCCTTTTTGAAAACTGGGACAACAGACTGGGACAGAAGGTTTTTTGGAATATAGCCAGCATCCAGTGAGTTTCTCCACAGATTAGCAAGGGGAGATGCAAGTTGGTGTCGACACACCTTCAGGACACAAGCAGGGAACCTATCGGAGCCTACTGCTGAATTGTGTTTTATTTCGTTTATCGCCGCTAAGACATCAGGGGCACTAAACGTTATGTCCGATATAGTGTGTGGGGGTTGACATCACTGATACAGCCCAGATCGGCCATATCAGGATTGCTGAAAACAGAGCAGTATTGTTTCTGCAGTATCTCGGCCATGGATTTGGCATTATCTTGGAGAGTGCCAGTTTCGTCAATTAGAGGGCCTACAGTGGAGACAGTGACCCTGCGTTTCCTCGCAAATGAAAAGAACACTTTGGGGTTGAGTTTGATTTTTTCAATGGCCCACTTCTCCTCAGCTGATCTTTGGTTATTGATGAGGGTCTTCATGCATTGTTGGAGGTTATATTTTTTGGATATATATATATACGTGTGTGTGTGTATGTATAATAATAATATGAGGGAATATTATTCCAAACTTACAGGGAAAAATTCACTTTAGAAATACTAAATCAAATTTCACAAAATATTATATATATATAATATATATATATATATATAATATATATATAAATTAGAAAAAGTATATGTATATATGGTTTCAGGTGAACTTTCGTTTCTATTTTTTCACATATATCTTCCAATGAACATATATCAATGCTAAAGTAGAAGAGAAAAAATGCAAGTAATAAATAATGTTTGATCTTACACGTCCCAAATTTCTCTTCCTTTCTGCGAAGCGCATTCAAATTCACAGCGATTTTCGCAAAATGTCTGTAATTTCACATTCAGATTTTTATTCCCGTGGAATAAACAACAAACATGTAAATATTATTGAGGTTATGACAGATGTAACAATGCTTAGTTTTAGAAATACGTCATCGAGCCGTACGTAGTCGGATATGCAAAATATTCGTTTCCAATGGGGCTTCTCTCTGATCAGTGAATCTGATTGTGCCTCGGAAATTGTTGAAATATCTGCAACTTTGTTAGTATGAGATTTATTCAAATTTTGATCTGACGTGTTCGATTTTCTGAAGGAAGATGACTGATCTACGTACAACTTACTTATAACCACAGAACCAAGTGTAGCGATTCCGCTTAACATTGACAATAGCATTAAATATAACATTAGCAGTGAAGGATATTTTGTATTGGTCGGAGTAGTTTTATCGATCTGGACAAGGTACAAGACGTTCGATAAAAATATTGTAGTCGCTAGTGAAACTTTTTCCCCTGATTCAGGAGGCAGAAGGAAAACGAAAATAGTTAAAATAGTCATCATTACTGTTGGAATAAGCATAGCAATAATTCCTACAGTAAGTTTTCGTCGTAAGTACATCGGTGCAAAAGCGTAACTGAACATGTCGTCCATACCATTCACTTTACCAGTGAAATTGATAGCCCACTTATAGTTTAGTGTAAACTTTGAATCTCCGTATATGAGTTCCTTTATTCTGGTGTGGTTAATAGTATGCAAAGCGACACACATGTACATTTCGCACGTATGTTCATCAAATGGATAGGTGTAAGCGTTGACTTGACAATAAGTGTGCAGTAATCTGAATGACCAAAAGTTAGCCCAACCCCTATAAGTAATACTTATTTCACCTACACCATCGCTTTCTTCCGATTTGTCCATTGAATTGCACATTTTAATAGGTGGCGTCCATATCTTATCTTTGGGTAGATATATACTCGTAATGTTGTTATAGTCCGACGGGTTCCAAGTCAACTTTTCATCGTTCCACATTAATCCAAAATAATAGCGTGCCCTTACAATGTTATTTACAAAGTCCAAATCATAAAGCGTTTGAAGGTACAGTAAAGCAGTTATATCCACTGCATTGGTCAAATTAATAACTGGTCTTATACTTTTACTATAATTAGCTAACAAATTGTCTCGTAATAGCCTTTCATCGCCATACGTAGGGCTAGAATTTACTATCGGTACACTCGAAATCAGAATAAAAACAAGATATATCACAAATATCATTGTGTAGTTTACTTCTAAAAAGTGAAATTTCATTTGGTCTGTGTTTTATTACTTCCTCATTAATTTTTAGTAATAGAACTTATTTATTAAATTCATGGTGTTGTTGATAAAAAGAAAATATCGTCAGGAGAGCTTCCTAACATACACATTATACTTTTATCATACGACAGAGAAAAGGCAAAAATCTGCATATAAAATACAAATTAATAAACTTCACAGAATGCCGATTTTACTGAAAAATATGAAAATTCTAATACCTTCACGAAAGGTTTTGTGCTGTCCACTTTGTCAGTATCTATTTGAGTTCTGCGTATGATGAGGAATTTGCAAGGTGTAGAGGCGCATGCGTTCTGTCAGCGTCACATTTTAAAACTTCCACAAAAATATGTTGGTTGAGGATTTATTATTGTCAGTTAACATGTTGGGTTTCGCATTAGATGTTTCAAAGAATGTTATAATTATTGTTTTGTTCCTCTAGCTGTCTTTATCCGTGTGAAGCCGTAGAACGATGTTTTCGTGTGAAAATCAAGAAGAGAATTCTTTCAAACGTGTGAATCTAAATAATGTGGTAACACATCGAGCTAAATCCGATCGGTGATTTGGTGGCTAAATTCATGCAAAATGGCAATGCTTGGAATACAGTCGTCTGCTATAAAAGTCAATGAATTTATACTCGAGGAAAAAGATATAGATGAATATTTAAACAATGGTTGCTGGAGTAGAAACAAAGACGACAGTCCCGAGATGAAATTACACAAATGTCAATAAAAGCATTAATAATGTAAAGAAAATTTTAATTGCATCAGTAATACTGTACCATATTCAATGTATATGTGTGTGTGAGTGTGTGTGTGTATATATATAAATATATATATAAATGTATGAGTGTGTATGCGTACGTGAATGCACTCATATGAACATATGCATGCGTTTGTATCGAACGTTTGACATGCACATATATACTTATGTACGTATTCATTTATGCGTGTGCTTGTGTATCTGTATGTGAGCCTGTGCATGCGTAGACTGATGTCTGAATCTGTGCAGATGAGTGCATTCATTTATTGAACGTGAGGAAGGGTTATTGATGAAATTACACGAAATTGTTAGGTTTCATAAGTGTACGGAATGAAATATTAACAACTAATTGAAGTAAACAAAGCCAAATGCAGTTCTCCGCTCTTGAGAGCCTCTAGAGACAATTTTCAAAACATTTATTTTGGAGCCGAGATGTAATCTGCTAATATTGATTCGAAAATGTAACACAAATATATTAGCATTAATAATCTCTTTAGCCGTTACGTGGTGTATTGTTACTAATATATTAATTTTATCATCTAATCATTGGGAAAACCAAGAATAAATAGCAATTATTATTTTAAAATATGAATTATCTGTTTATGAATTTATACAATGAACGATGTACATAAATTACCTATATAATTATACGAATACATAGATAAAATCTATATAATTGCATAAGCTTACGCTCAATAAATAGGCTATTATTTTCACAGATGAGAGAAGGACAACTTATTTGGTTTCGATTTCTCATCGGTAGTTTTCAATTTATTAGTCTGAGGGAGATTATAGAATCTGATTTAAATACAGAGTGAGTGAGAGAGAGGAGAGGAACAGACAGACAGACAATCAGACAGACGGACACACTGACAGACGGAGACAGAATGAGTATCCTATGATGATACATTAAAAACCGCAATAAAGAGCAGAAACTTCTTTTATGCGAATACATATGCACACGTAGCTTGAAAATGTGCATAGATTAGAGAAAATAAAAGCAAGGCAGCGTCGTTTTACATAGGTTGTTAAATAAATTCGACAGCATTCACGATATCATGAGAGGTTTAACAAGAAAACTTAACTGTGAGGCTGTAAAATATACAAAGTAAAGGACAATGATAGTGCAATTCTAGGTAGAAGCGATATATTTCTACAATGAGGTTAAATACATCATTACGAGACAAAGATAATAATATATTTTTTTAGCTTCCGAATTTAAAAACACAAGCACAAATATAAGTACGTGCATTTTCACACGCAACATATATTTATGCAAATAAATACATATATATATACTTTGGTTTTGTGCTGAGTTTTATTTGAGAACATAATCTTTATGGAGAATGGCGATTTGACGTCTATATCTAGCATGTTGACTGTCCACTTTTCGTTTTCAGTCCTTAATTGGTATACATATATATTTTAATCTTCGGATTCTTTTTAATATGCTAGACCACTGGTTTTAATTGATAAATATCAATTTCTACCCTTAATTAATTTATATATATATATATATATATATATATATATATATCACGTGATCACGTGACCGACCAGACAATCAGATGTTGTTACACATCGCTGGTCATAATGCGTTCGCATTGTTTTAGCCTTCGAATGACGCAAACCCCGCTGGCTAAGCGAGCAGGCCAACAGAAGAAAGAGTGGGAGAAAGAGTGGTGAAAGAGTACAGCAGGGAGTGGTGAAAGAGTACCACCCCCTGCCGGAGCATCGTGGAGCTTTTTAGGTGTTTTCGCTCAATAAACACTCACAACGCCCGGCCTGGGAATCGAAACCGCGATCCTACGACCGCGAGTTCGCTGCCCTAACTACTGGGCCATTGCGCCTCCAAACACACACACACACACACACATATATATATATACATGCATGTATATATATATATGTATGGAGAAAAATATACATACGCCCACATACATAGAGAATATATTATTGATAGATGCATAAGTAGTACTAATAGTAAAATGTAATATTTATTGCCCACTTAAAATGGTTTTGCGTTACAACAGAAAATGCAGGTCCCCTCCTGTTAAGTAACGCAGTATTCTATCTTTTAAGACAACACGAACTTTAAGTGGGATATATATATATATATAAATAATATATATATATATATATATATTATGTGAAAAAGAAAGATGAATAATCTTGTAGTAGATTAATCAAAAGTTTAACCGATACCTTAGTAGCAAAAATCACAGCAGTAAACAGCACGGTTGGAGGTACAACCATCTGGCGTTGCAACCGTGCGTTGGTGCGGATAATTGAAATTAAAACATTATTGGTGAATTGAAGAAATGGAGCTGAACGCAGATTGAACAGAAATCGTTTTATTTCATTCTACACGTGTTTCGAAAGGCACAAATTACCAAAATCCGATTGAATAATGGGACCATATTGTGTCTTTCTCTTCAGGAAGAAAAAAGGATTTTCCAACGGATTTCCTTCTACGGCTTCACACGGATAAAGACAGCTAGAGGAACAAAACAATAATTATAACATTCTTTGAAACATCTAATGCGAAACCCAACATGTTAACTGACAATAATAAATCCTCAACCAACATATTTTTGTGGAAGTTTTAAAATGTGACGCTGACAGAACGCATGCGCCTCTACACCTTGCAAATTCCTCATCATACGCAGAACTCAAATAGATACTGACAAAGTGGACAGCACAAAACCTTTCGTGAAGGTATTAGAATTTTCATATTGTGTGTGTGTGTGTGTTTAAATGCATGTATAGACTTATACAGACAACCACACAAGTGCGCCCATTCAGAGTCCCAAGCGCATGGACGTGCGCCTATGCAATCATTCACACACAGGTGGAAGCAACAGTGGATATACATTTCAGTATATAGTTATATAAATACAGATGCGCATGTGTATATATGTGTATATCTATATCTATATCTATATATATATATACATATATAAGTGTGTGTGCGTTTATATATATATATATATATTTTTTTTTTTTTTTATTCTGCAGTTTTAGCTCAAAGCTCCGGCCATGCTGATGCACCGCCGTTTTGTGCTACACTGTTATTGCGAAGAACCTCGTCTAATATGTGGCATTTGGGGAAGAATGGAGTTTGATGCAGCTACTCTCATTTGCACCTCTTGCCGTGAGGTAGGTTCATCTGGGGTTCTCGACAGGAAGATGTCCAGCTTTGATTTAAAAACCGCTACATCTACTTTGTGCAAGTTCCTCAGACTCTTTGGAAGAATATTAAATATATATATCTCTCTATATATAAACGGCAGTTTGTCTGTGCGTTTTCTGTGTGTCTGTTTTCTCGTATCCTCACCCTGACCACGCCTTTCAACCGATTCTGATGAAACTTGACACACACATAGCCCAATGTCATAATTCAAAACTAACGGAGCGAAAATTTTGAAAAGTTCCCCCAGTTCTGAAAAAAATCGATAAATTCGACATGGGGTCGAGAATCAGAAACCCAAACCGCAGACCGTCTAGGGGACGCAACTCCACCTTTTTTAACTCTCAAAAAGAATTTACCATCATTTTTTTCCCATTTTTTGCTATTTTTTGGCTATAGCTCTCTAAAAATGCTTTATAGTTACTTCCCTTACAAACCTGAGCAACGCCGGGCGATACTGCTAGTATATTATATATATGTATACATATATATATATACTTAACTTTGTGTGAGTATGTTGTTGTTTGTTCCCTGTCGAGCCATGCCTGGTTCATAAGGGCTGGTTTTCCTGTTTTATTGACATATAGGTTACCAACCGGTTTTTTTTTCTACGAGAATTACGGACCCCAGATACGAACTCATCTATATGCAACAAATCAGAGCTGAATTATCAATCTTATTTATGACCGCATAAGTGATGGGTGGTAAGATAATGTCAGTTGGGTAACGTATGTCGATGCTTATTTTCCCATTTTATAATGCTTGTTGTTCTTGTTCTTGCTTCAACCATGGCTGCCTCTGCGTAGTTATTTGTGTTATTTACTTTGTAAAAAGTAAGCGGAAACGTTTGCTAGCACACCACTTTCTACCCACGTTTTTTCCAATTCACATCTTTACCATATGGCGCCCTAAAAAATCCGATAATAGTCATAGATGAAAATCTATTTAAATACTTCCTTTTTCTGAAATCAGGCATAGCTTAGCGATGGGTCGACTTACAATACCGTTCTTCGTCTTGAGTTTACTTGGTAGAGTGTTTTTATTAACTGGACAACAAGGTCAAAGTGAGCTCTGATTGGCTGTATGCAAATGAGTTCATTACTGAAGTCCGCAACTTTTGTGTTAAAAAACAAATTTTGCGGACAGGACGACGGTACGTAGCAGCTGAGCTGCTACTTGTAGGACGAAAGAGTGTGAATAAGTTGTGGCAAAAATGCCCGCAGAACTTCACCATTACCTTCTGCTGGAGCCGCGTGGAGCTTAGTTGTTTCGCTCAAGAAAACAGACATTGCCCGGTCTGAGATTCGAACCCTCGACTGCGTGTCCGCTGCTCTAACTACTAGGCCATGTGCCTCCACTTGTGTGAGTATTTGTGCAAAAACAATGAGATGCAGAGAGTGAGTTAATGTGCAGCACTATAAATAAATCATTTGTGAAGGTCGGTTACATCGGCAAGGGTTCTAGTTGATCCAATCAACGTAACAGCCTGCTCATAAAGTTTACGTGCAAAGGGCTGAGCGATCCACAGACACATGTACTCATTAACACAGTTCACGGAAGGATTCGGCGTGACACAGAAAGTGAAAACGCTGTCACTTTGAAATACAGGTACAACAGAAAGAGTAAGAAAGATCGAGAGAAAGATGCAGTAGAAGATTCCAGCAGGGTTCGCCATCACACCTTACCGGATATACGTGGATCTCCAGGTGTTTTCGTTCAATCAACACTCACAACACCCGGTCTGGGAGTTAGCGAGTCCGCTGCCCTAAACAACAGGCCGTTGCGCCTCCACATTATATATATATATATATATATATATATATATATATATATATATATACAAGGATAAGGTCGTTAATTTAAAAATAAAATAACGATTTAACAAGTGGTCAGCATGGAAAAAATAAACTTCAAAGGTAATAATTATTAAAATTATAAATTAGGGTATCTACGAGATACCACCATGCTGAAAATAGCAGCCATGATCTGACTCTACTGGATAACACACCAATCCCCGTCCTCTTTCTTTCCTCTTTACATATAATCTTGACATTCTCTATTGGGGTGTAGTTCCCTGTTCATTTTCATTAATTTACGTGTTCTCCGGTCTGTCTATTGTAATTCATGTTTCTTCCATATCTCATTAAAGCAACCACCCTTTTAGCTTCGATTGTAGCACATGCTGAGTTCTCAAATACTCTCTCCTGTGCATTTCTTTCATCTTGTGTTCATTCATACTATCGCTTTCATTTATCCCAGACATTTATATCCTTCCTCTCCGACTTCCTTTATAACTTCACCACTTTCCAGCTTCATCGCATGGCTTTTAGTGATTTTTACTCTTTTGAAAATCATTATACCACATTTCTTGATCCCATATTCCATGCCAATATCTTTGCTAATCATCTGCTCAGTTGCGGTCAAATTCTCAATTTCTTTCTCAAACCTTAGAGAATAAATTTAGGTCATTCTTAAACCACAGGTTGTTTACTTTCACCCTGCCTAACATGTACCCCACACACATCTTTCTTAAAATGCTCGTTAGTGATGTATGCAGATAACAAATAGGTGAGACGACAGACTATTCCCTTGAAAGATTCCTCTTTTGATATTTACCTTTCCCAACATAACCCCCTGTTCTTTGAGTTCAGGTCGTTACGTTGTCATTGTGTTTTGCATTAAGTTCAGGATATTAAGCAGTTTAAGGTACTCAATAAACCACGAGTGTGGGACAATGTCATAACCTTTTCTGTAGTCCACCCATTCCATCGACAAACTTTTGAGCCTCTTCTTGCAGCAAACCAAGATAGTTTTATCGATTATTAGTAGATACATCGTTCCTCCTCTCTTACGTCTACACCCTTTTTGTTCCACTGGTAGCAGGTGGTTCTCATCTAGGTACTTATAGATGCTGTTTGATATGATGCCCGTCATCAGTTTCCACATCAGTTTTCCAAATACATTTCCTTTACTTGGGTCCTTCTGGCATAGTACCTTTCTTACTTTTGTCATACAGGCCAGTACTTAGATGCTATTACTCAGTATTTCGTCCATACGTCTCACCAAATCTCCCGTGAAGACCTGTCAGATTTTAAACCAAAAACCCTGAACCCCATCTGGATCAAGCGCTTTTCAGTTAGACATTTTCATCTCAGTTATTCTCAAATCCTCCGACTGATACTCTCCACTCTCCACTCTCCTCTTTGAGTGTCTTTAACCACTCTGCTTCAGTTTTGTGTTGTTTTTCCTGAGACCATATGTTTCACCAGAATCTTTTGCTTTCATCAGCATCCGGTATGGCATTTTCAACATTTTCCTTCCCATCCAATTCCTGATAGACTCTTTTTTGATTTGGTTCGTAAAGTCTATTTAATCTGTGCTGCTCATTTCTCTGTTCAAATATCTTTAGTTTATATGCTTTTACTTTCAACCTCTGTTTTAATTTCTCAAACACAATATTGATTTCCAGTCTAGCTCAACATTTTTCTCTCGCTGAACTGCATTTCTTTTTTTCTGGTTACGATAAAAAACTGCGTTATTCTCCTTTTCCGCCATAGCTCCTTCAGGTTATGTTGACATTTACCTTTGGCTTTCAAACCTAAATTCCGAGCTATAAAGATCGAGATTGCATTTATAAGATTATTAGTGTCTGTGATATTGTCAGTCCGCATTTCACCAGTGATATCATTTATCTTCCTGACTCATTCATTGAGTTTCTCTCTGTCTACGTTTATAAATCCCGTATTAAAGCGCTGTTCACCAGAAGTCCAAATATCAATGATTTCCTTTAAAATGGATATCTGTTCCTCGGTTCTCTCATCAATAATCTCAGACTTATGTTTGATTTATTCCTTTAATACGACTGCCATAGTTTCACTATCTGCATTCTATTCCGTTCACCGCTGGTCTTATTATCCGTCTCTTAATGCTTTCTAGTTCAACCTGAGATAACAACTCATTCTTTATGGTGGGTCTAGCTTGCTCACACAGATTTTGTTCAGTTAATTCAAATAGGCTTCTGTCGTTCCAAGCCCTGAGCATTCTTTTCCGATATACCCTACCAGGCAATTCATTATTATTATAATTATTATTATTATTATTAGTAGTAGTAGTATTAGTAGTTGTTGTTGTTGTAGTAGTAGTAGTAGTAGTAGTAGTAGTAGTAGTAGTAGTAGTAGTAGTAGTAGTAGTAGTAGTAGTAGTAGTAGTGATAATATTATCTCAGGTTTTGTTGGAAATCCTGGAGTCTTGCATGCGTAGATGGCTTACTACATGTAGCCTATTCTACCATGCTGATCGTTATTTTCAGTTTTCTAATACTTTCCTGATTATTCTGGTTGTGCCAAGGAGGCGAAATTTTTGTAACAGTTCTATTGGGTACTCTATTCCAATTTCCTTTATATGTGTGATGCCTGCTGATACTGTCCCCAAGGACAAAAGAATAATTGGCATTATCTTCACCTTCATTTTTCCATTACTGTTTCTGAACTGATAGTCTGCCTTTGCCTTCCTTACTAATAAAATGATGGCGATCAAACATAAGACAAATATCAAAGGAAACAACGAGTACGCCTGGAAAATTTTTCCTTTGATATTAACTTTCCCTAAGCGTGTCTCACTTGGGTAGAGATCTATTTTACATTTCTTCATGCTAAAGTTAATTAATTCTCTTATGTCTTGTGCTATATTGAATGTACCCAGGCACTCACTTATCCATGAGCATATGATCATGATATAGACTTCCCTTTATTCCATCCATGCTATTGTTAGATTTTTTCTTTCTAGCTCTTACTTCATTGGAAACTGCTTTGTCTGTTTATATTAGATCATGTGTTTCTCTATCCTTCTTCCTGCAACATTGGTATCTTCTGGTTCTTAAGGTGCTCGTAAATGCTTTCTGAAAGCATTCCTGTTAACAGTCTCCACACTAATGATAAGGAGCTGATTGGTCTATAGTAGCTAGCTGTTTTACAATTGCCCTTATCTTTCAGAAAGGGTATTGTCCCCAAAGTAATCCTGATTTTGTTCACTCAGACTCTCATGTAAAGTACTAAATATCTTTAGTCAGTACCTTTGAACTAAATCTGGACGTAGACCCTTCCAATTCGGTATTTCTCCTAAAACCTTACTCATTAATGCACTAATTAGCCTTATTTTTGGCTGCTTCTCTCTCACTATTTCTTCCCTCAGTTTTTAAAGCCATACTGCATCTCCATTATAATTGACTGGCTTATCTCAAATATTTCTCCAGAACTTTTTAGTTTCTTCTACATTAGGTTTCTCATCTTCAGTACTTCACTCTCCACTATTTATTTATTTATAAAATCTCCTCTGTTGAGTCTCAGATAATCTATTCTCTTGATACTGATTTCAGGAACGCCTGCCTGCTATTACTATGATACGCTGTTTCAACTCTTTTATTACTCTCCCAAACCTTTCTCTTCGACTAAATATCTTGTCTCCAAATCTTTTGTTCAGACCATTTGCTCTTTCAATCATTCCGTGTGAGATATTTAATCTTCTAGTAATTACTGCCTCTCCTGCTCAGATCAATAAGTTGGTTTCTCCTATATTTTTAGTTTCTATGCTACTCATAAGAGAATCTACTTTCCAAGTCATTTCTAGCAGTTTCCTTATGTTGGTACCTTTTAATGCAGGCAATCTTTTTTACTACTTCTTTACACATTACTTACTACAATTCATCTAAAATCTTATCTTCCTCACTTAAATCACTTAAATCGCTGTGACAGTTGTCACTTCCTTATTAGTAGCCTTTATATTATTTTCCCTTTAAGTATCTCTGAAGTTGGTGTTTGTCTTTCCTATTGCCTGGTCTTTCCGTTCTAGTTCTCTCGTGATCTCTGCCATCCAATTCTGCCATCGGCTTTCTTCTCTGAATAGCAACTACTAATCTATGCTCAGTCACTTTAAACATATACTACATCCGTTTCCTGTAGCCCCTTCTTTTGGGTTCACTTTCTAAGTAACATTGCATCGTTATCTTGCTTTCTTCGATGGCCCACTTCATCCTCCTTATTCTATTATCCGCTGATGTTTTATTATGATAACGGCTGTGGTCACTCTGCATCTTCACTGAGCCACTGCCTTAAAGTTCCAGCTTCATTATCACTGTTACACCAGAGTTTCATCGGAAACTCCTGTTTCTCATAAACTGAGCTACGGTAACGGTCGTCATCAACGCCATCACCACATATATTTTTTGGCACCTGACAGTTTCAAGCAACTTTCTATTGCATCATTTGTTGCACCTGTATGCTGGGGGTGGATATCGTTTTGTTTTGAGGTTTGGGCTGAGTCTTCTGTTGTATTAGTTTTTGTATTGTGTGTTGTTTATGCAGTGCAGCTTGTGTTCTTCTGTTGGGTATCGGACTTATGTGGCACACGTTGTGGGCTTTGTTCATATGAGTTTATTCCTGTATATTTTAGGAGTGATACATAGTAGGGTGTGTAAATCATAGATCAACTATTTCAAAGTATTAATGGTTATCTGTCCACCGTGGTTTTTCTGTTGGTTGCTTTTGTTATGGTTTCGTTGTTACAGAGTTCTGCTGTTTTCCGGAATTTAGCGCGCCAGAGCTGAGACATTAAAAAGAACTCCAATGTAATCGGTAGAACTGCACATACGTCTAATTTTGTGAGGACAACCTGTGTATAGTTCTGCATATTATATTGAATTAGAACGGTCGTAGTGAAGGGCCACGGATGTTGTTACGTAAGTAAAATCGTTAATGGCGAAACTAGTCTACGATTAATACGATTAATATATATATATATATATATACATATATACGATGGGCTTCTTTCAGTTTCCGTCTACCAAATCCACTCACAAGGCTTTGGTCGGCCCGAGGCCATAGTAGAAGATACTTGCCCAAGGTACCACGCAGTGGGACTGAACCCGGAACCATGTGGTTGTTAAGCAAGCTACTTACCACACAGCCACTCTGCACTTATATATATTATTTTTTCTTGAGGAATCTGGTGATTTCGTTTTCGCAATATATGGTAGTTGAATTTTTTTTTGTTTTCCGAATGTTAAGGAAAATTTTGATAAGCTAAAAAGATTCCGTTCTTGTCTATATCTGTCTAACACGCGAGATGGAGATATTATTTCGACTCAGCTGCAAATAGCGAAAATCAACGCAGATATGTAGTCCTGCTTCGTTAATCACGATCAGGGATTCATTAATTGCACCTCCAATATCACAATATAGAGAGATATAAGATTATTAATAAAATGTATTTAATAGCCTCACTATATTGAAAATAATAAATCACTTCTATTTCATTCATCCCTATTAAAATTCGACCTCTAACTGACTTCTTACATTTCTTTTCCATTAAATATATGTTTCCACATCTTTAAGATTTATTCCTATTCATCTAATGCACTATATTTCTCAACTCTTGGTTTACTGCTATTTTCCCTCTTTCTCCTCCTCCATCACTTTCTTTAAATTGCATTTGACGTTAAATCCATTAACGGTTAAAAAAAATGACTTGCCATAATTTCATCATATACGCGGTCATCACATTCAGTTAAAATGACTTAATGATGATGTTTCTGTTTATTTCTCTGATGAGAAGGTCGTATTGTTTTACATCGTTTTATTCCCTCTGCAATAATACAAATGTTTTCATCGAAACATATGTCGGAAGTATTAATATTTGAATTACACCTGCGTTTAACTACATTTCTTTATTTATCTTTATATATATATATATATATATATATATATATATATTATATATATATAATATATATATGTGTGTGTATATATATATATATATATGTATGTATATATATACACACACACACGCACATATATATATATACACACACACATATATATACATATATATATACATACATATATATATATATATATATATGTGTGTGTGTGTGTGTCTGTGTGTGATGAAACAAAAATGCAATAGAGAACAATAACTTAACCGGACAGATAGACGATAGAAAGGCGGACTGGAAAAACAATTAGAGAGGCAGTAAAAAGGAAAGGTCGTTCGTCAGTCAAATTACCAGATGTCCTTTCAGTTTCGGTTAGTTACATTCGAGACTGCTCAATCTGGTTGCCCCCCCCCCCTCGCCCCAAAGTCTAAGCTAAGAGTATTACCGTTTTTGTAAGAAAGCTAGCGAAGGTGTGCGGCACCGATGATGCTTGACGCATAGGTCGTGTTTGACGGTGGTCAGTTTATAGGGCCGTGAGCGCTATATTATGGTGCGGAGCACGTGTTATACCAGATCTCAACACAGTTGTATTGTAATACAGCCTATGTATATGTAGAGAATAACTGGAGGCGCATGGCCTAGTGGTTAGAGAAGCGGACTCGCGATCGAGGGATCGCAGGTTCGAATCTCAGACCGGGTGATGTTTATGTTTATGAGAGAAACACCTAATCTCAACCGTGAGTCAATGAAGTATGCAAACTGAAAGTTACTAGAGCATAGCCTCCAAATTAACGTAACAGATTTAAAGAAACAAAAATATCCCTTTCTATATCTTTACACTTGTATGCAGATATTCATGTTCATATAAGTTCAGACATGTAACCTTACGATGAGCTATATTAATAATAATAATAATAATAATAATAATAATAATATAATAATAATAATAATAATAATAATAATAACAATAATAGGTGATGGTGATAATGGTAAAAACAAAAATAACAATAATAAGATACTGTTGTGACTACACGTAAAACAATGTCATTGATGATGATGATGATGATGATGATGATGATGATGAAGGTGATGATAATAATAATAATAATAATAATAATAATAATAATAATAATAACAATAATAATAATAATAATAACAATAATAACAATAATAACTGACAGCTTCTTTTTTTCCGTATTTTACTCTCATTTTTTCGAACTAATACAGGCAGAGTGCATCTTTTATAAGTTTTTTTTAAAAATGTTCAGAGATAAAACTATCAACAAAAAAAAACAGACGAATACAGATCTGCTAGACTTAAGAAGCTGCACTACGAGCAATGTTTACGTACAGAGAACCCTAAACTGACAGATCCATCTCCTAATGTATGAGTCGAAGCTCGTCATGCTTCAATGTCAACAAAACAAACTACAAACCGCAATGGTCATCGCGCGCATTACAAAAGACCACGTACCCGAAAATTTAATCAAATTCTGATTGAAAAATCAGCTACTGGATCAAATCTTCCCAACACACAGGAGCTGGACGTACCACACAGCCGGAATATTCCAACAGATGGCCATCCATGCCCGTCACCAAATAATCAAAAGAAAAAGAAAGAAAAATAGTCTAGGGAAGATAATTAAGAAGTTCTTGCGGCCTTCTGCCATGCCATATGAGGACTGGATGTTAAAACTTGTCTCAAAATATGAAAACAAGAAAGCATCATACTCAGTAACAAAAAAGGCAAAGGAATATCTAAGTGAATTCCGAATACAACAAACTTCGGAATTAGAGATAGACATACAAGAAACAAACGCTGGATGACACCAGGTACCCCAAACTCTGCCAGTGCTCTAGCAAAATCTTCAGGAGATTAATCCACAATATACCCATTAATCCAAAATCTGAAATATATATAAATATATATATGTGTATATTGACAGGGCAAGACTGCTAGGTAGTCGGCCGTATGCTAGAAATAGATCATCAACGATCAAACTACAAAGAAAGTTCTCTAGTTCTCTAGAGTAAAAATTCAGCGAACACCAGAACCAAATTTGGCGGACTGGACAGATGAAAATTTATATAAAAAACAGAATTAATTGCATAACTCGGTTTCGGCCTTTAACAAAAGAAATTACTTACATAATTCAAATGTCCGTTGCCTCATCAGTACAATCGTTCAGTGTAAATGCAATCCGAAAACTAACCCCAGCTTTCTGTGCCAAAACAGACACGTGTTTAGTTTTACCGAATACATTAGGGATAAAATTTCAAATGTCTTAGTTCCGGCGCGCTAAAAAATTCCTGAAGCGAAGAACTGCAGTAAATAATTCACTGCGGTTAGTGCTTGCTACTGGAGAACGTATTTATTTCAATTAATAAAAAGTAAAAAAAAAAGAATTATATATTGCTAATCCGGTTCAAGTGGATATGTAAACGCGAATTTTTAGAAATATCACATCAAGTTGAACGCAATTAAAAATGTCCTTACTCCATTTTCTTTCTTGAACAGTTTTCGACCTTACTTACCTTTTCGGATCGGGATGTGAAAGGTATTGAAATATTCGTAGTTTTCTAAATTTGATAATATTTTTATATGATGGATTCGATTTTTCTGCATCAGATGTTTGATTTAGATACAACCTACTGACAAGTACTGAATCAAATGTGCTCATTCCACTCAGCAGTGATACTAATAATATATAGTACGTAAAATGTGAAAGATATTTTGAATTTTTTGGTGTATTCTTACCGATTTGCACAACGTACACGACATTTGATAAAAAAAAATATCGTGGTATCCAGAGGAAGTTTTTCACCTGATTTAGGTGGCAGAAGGAGAAAAAATAGATAAAACAGTCAACATTACAGTCTCAATTATCATAGCTACTATACCAAAATTGAATAAGTAAATCGAAGCATATGCGTAACTGAGAGAGAATTTCAGACCCTTCATTTCTCCACGGATCTGAACATCCCATTCATAGTTTTGTATATTGTTTAAATCATTATGTTTAAATGCTTTTTTCTTGAATGGATTGGCTTCAGCAAAGCCGTACACATGGATAAAAGTAAGCATTGACTTCACAAAATGTAAGTAATAATTTCTAAGACCACATTTCCACAGATCCATTACTATAAAGAATTAGTTCGCGTAAACACTCTTTCTCTTCTGAACCCTTCAATGCATTACAAATTGCTAAATTTGGTATCCAAAGCTGATCTTTTGACACATTAAACACTGGTAATTATATAGAGCAATCATTTCCATGTTAGATTTTCGTCGACCCATCGTTGCTCTAAAATGTAGCGATCCTTAAGTACGTTATTTCAAAAATCCAATTCATGAAGTCTCTCAAACTGTAAGACAACATATATCTCAACAGCTGTAATTAGATTAATGACATGTCATATATATGACATATATAGCGCTGTAACGTAATGTCGATAGAATCTGAGTAAAAATGGAACCAGAATATTATATCAGTATCATGATTCGGAATAATTAGAAAGGTTGAATCTCAGTTCTGCTAATTTGCTTTATCAGATTATTTAAGATTTGTAATTCGTTTTAGTCAGTTGCTATTTATATTAAGTGCATTCATGTTATAGTTGATAAAATGAAATATTATAAACAGATTCCCAATATATACAATATTTTCTATATTAGGAAACTGTTAGCACGCCGGGTGAAATGCTTAGCTGCTGCAACGTTCTGATTTCAAATTCCGCCGAGGTCGATTTTGCCTTTCATCCTTTCGGGGTCGATTAAATAAGTACCAGTTACGCGCTGGGGTCGATATAATCGACTTAATCTGTTTGTCTGTTCTTGTGTGTCCCCTCTGTGTGTATCCCATTGTGGGTAGTAAAGAAATAGGTATTTCGTCAGCCGCTACGTTCTGAGTTCAAATTTCGCCGAGGACGACGTTTCTTTTCATTCTTTCGGGGTGGATAAATTAAGTACCAGTTGCGTATTGGGGTCGATCAAATCGACTGGCTCATCCGCCAAAATTTCGAGCATTGTGCCTTGAGTACAAAACAATATAGAGAATATTTTCTTTTTCCATGCTGCATGGCTTTTTACGTGAGGAATAAAACCACTATCTATTAAACATTGTTTTGCGTAGGAATTTTGGAAAATTTCAGAGAAATCGAGCATGAAATATTATTCTGATTCAACTATTAGTGTAATATCTGAAAATAATTTATAAATATCCCATTCAATATAGTCGCAATTCTGTTGAACAATATCATCTAAAATTGATTTTTTACAAAATATGTTTCTAAATATAAACGTAAAATATTTGTGCGATTATATTATGTTCCTTTTTGATGCTTTAATTCGTAAAGCATATAGGCGCCTTTGGTGTAAAGGGATGAAACAGGGACCTGAAATGAAAAATGAAAAGTAAGTAAGTTATTCTTTATGTCATTTTATAAACTCAAATTTTCGATACAAACAGAAGGGACTCGAAAGAAACATATCAAAAATAGTGAAATTATACCAACGACACAAAGAGAAACATTACTCAATAGACGAAGGGGCATCACTAACAATATGAATTTTCACTTTGGAATTTATTGATTTATTACCAAGAATAAGAAAATATTACCAGAAATAAGAATAAAGGCAAGAATCCGATCTAATTCAGATATATCCGTGACATTGCCGTTCGAAAATATATGCATGTGCACGAGAGATATGCTGTAGTATGAACCAGATTGTAAATGTGATACTCTAGCGGGAAAATTGTGAAAATACCGCAAGACACGATCCAATTAGATTGTTTAAGCCCTGAGTAGAGAGATAGTATGTATAAAAGATATTACCACAGAAGAGGTAAAGTATTATGTGTGTATATATATATATATATATATATATATATATATATATACATTATGGCTGCCCCATCGTTATCGAGTATGGCCATTGCACGAAGCTTAACTGTTACTGGTGCTGTGATCGAATGTGACTTTTTAGTCCGGCTAAAGATCTACAATGTCTTGTAAAGAATTGGCAACTAAAGCCTTTACTGGTTATTGCCGGCTGTAGGTGTAACTGGGCTTCATGTACCTTTGCATGTCGTTTAAGTCCTCCTGCCGAATTACACTCTCTTCTACACGCCCGAATGATATGATTAGTATGGTGTGTTGCACCACCACCAGTGGCCAGGTTGTCACTCATCTGTCTCACTTTATTACTACGAAGATGACTCTTGAGTCCAGCTTTACTGAAGCAGGGTCTTGCACAGACACTGCATGTCAGGTCACTTTCGAGTGCTACTGGTAACATGTAACCCAGTACAACCTGTTGCATGGTCGGGTCGTCGGCGACGAAACCGGCAAATAAGCGTAATGGAAAACGGAGATAAACGCACAAGATGTTATTTAAATGATTTATGGTGATATAAATAACATCTTGTGCGTTTGTCGCCATTTTCCATTACTCTTATATTCTCCAAAATACATCTCACTTTTCGGAATTATTGCCCATGTAAATGTCGTTACTAATTTCTCTGGCACTTAAGCGACATTTGGCTACTTTGGTAAGTTTTTCTCTGGATATTTCCTTGTTAATGATATATATATATATATATATACATATACATATATATTTATATATATGCATATATATATATATGTATATATATATATATATATATATATAATGTGAAATAGAAAGATGAATAATCTTGTAGTAGATTAATCAAAAGTTTAACCGATACCTTAGTAGCAAAAGTCACAGCAGTAAACAGCACGGTTGGAGGTACAACCATATGGTGTTGCAACCGTGCGTTGGTGCGGATAATTGAAATTAAAACATTATTGGTGAATTGAAGAAATGGAGCTGAACGCAGATTGAACAGAAATCGTTTTATTTCATTCTACACGTGTTTCGAAAGGCACAAATTACCAAAATCTGATTGAATAATGGGACCATATTGTGTCTTTCTCTTCAGGAAGAAAATAGGAAATCCGTTGGAAGAACAAAAACAGAACAGAGGCGGAGCAAAAACAAATCGAACTATGCTCCTAAGAGCCCATGGCGAAACTTTTATATATATATATATATATAATATATATATACACACTCACACAAATGTATATATATATATATATATATATATATATATATATATATACGCACACACACACACACACACACACACAATAGCAATGCATCCCGACATTGCTTGGCTGTTATGACCTACAACCACATTGTATTTGTTCCTTTCTTATCGGCAGAATCGGTACAAGAGGAATTTGAAGCAAAGAACTCTTCTTTATAAACGTTTTTCTTTCGTTTTTGTGAAGAACTCTGCCGAAATTTTTCACACCAAAAGCATGTAGAATGGCACCTTCGATTAGAATGAAATACTAACATTGACACCAAAATGACCTAGACTTGCGGATTTAAAGAGTTCAGTGACGTATGAGGACGTAGAACTATCTGTACTGCAGAAAGTAAAGTACAGAGAAAGAAAGCTGCTTCATTATGAAAAGCATAGTCTGTAATGTTTGGGCAGACTGCACACTTCAACATATGTTACGTGAAACTGACAATGCTTCTGGGTAAACTATGTTTTGCGTAAGCCAAGTGTTGATAGAATAAATATACAAGTCATCTGCACTGCTAAATGGACATCATGAGAAAAGCAGGGTATTTGTAAAGTTTGACCCTGGGGTTTGTTGATTGTCATAGCGAAGCACAATCGCACTGGGAAGTAGAGGTGCTTGAACTGAAATGACACATATGGGGGAATAAGGGGTATGTGTGGAATGCATGCGATCTGTCCTCGATGACAATAATGGTTGCTTCTAGGACATGACTTGTCACTTTAGTTACAATCAATTTTGTACCATTACATAGTCGTGACGGGTCCAAATTCCTCAAGAGCATGACACATACTAGGAACAACTAATGCGATAACAGTCCTGTGGGTTGTAGAGAGCTGAAAAATTCTACTGGATACTCAACAGTGTCATGTTCATCGATGGTAGTAACAATCGTGACAAACGTTGAAGCATCTCCAGGTAAAATGTGGAGGACTTCATGGATTACTTTATCAACGCTTTCAATTCCGAGGTTCTAAAATAGCTCTCTCTCTCTGCGAACCATGCTATGTTTTTGATGTTGTCTTGCAATGTGGAAAATGCCTTCCCTTTAAGCTCTGCCATTGTGGACACCATGTGCCCACATTATAGTATATGTTTTTGCAGGGTGTTAGTCGACGGTAAGGTGCTATTTCCAATTGTAGAAGTTGATGAAAAAATTCCTCAGCTAATGGGTCGTTGTAGAGATGAGCACGCATATTGTTGCTTAATGAAAGCTGACAAACAAACCTCGACAGAGGTGAAAACTTCAGACACACATAGATGTCGCCAGCTTGCATACCCCTGTGACTGTAGAAATAAAGATAACTGCGCTCTTGGAAATACTTGTAAAAAAAAGATGTACTACACAACACATTTTATTAAAACGATATACATAAGAGCTACCCTATGAAAGGAAGACAAGCAGCACACAACTCTTGCAGAAACTGAAAGTAAATATATTGGGGAACTTAAAGACAAAGATATTAGATTCGTTTTAGAATTGAAATTCCTCGCCTCTATACCTTCGTAAATGTAAGAAATAAGAAATGCTACCTTTGCATCAATGAAAAATGTTTCATACTAGCGGCACAACACCCATTACTTTACTTAAGGGAAGAGAGAAACTAGCTTGCCTGCAAAAGGTTAAGATTACCTTCTCTAAATATAAAGGGAATTAGAGACCCTTTGATTCATCCTACAAATAACACCTAGAGCTCTTCACCACAGGAATAGTAGATTTCGATACTAAATTTGGCATATATTATAATATATTACTATTAAATCGAGTTTAATAGTATTACACACCTAGGCCCCTTATGTCCCTTCACCAACATATGCCTGTTTAAATTCCAACTCCCATACTTAATATCTAAATGCATAATATATTTATCAATCTATCTCTCTTTAATATAACCTCCTCACCGTTTAATGATGCCAGTTCTTTCAACTAAGGACCTAATTTAGAATAAGTACTCAAACCCTTACAATTACCCCCCCCTCTCTGAGAACCTGTACCTGCCATCTCAACAATGGATGTCTTTGCAACTAGCTTTACTTTCACTTAACTTTACTTTCTACAACATGGTTTAGCTTGTTTAAATTAACTTAATTTCATTCTGGGCGTAACTTTTAGTCAGCACAGCATATGGGGCTAATTCCAATTAAGTTGTCCCATTAGATTTGATTTACTCATTTAAGAACGACCCGCTCACGCCGTATAACATAATTTAACAATCTAATAGTAATTGCACGCCTTTTTAGATTGTATTTGTTTGTACTTTGTACTGCAGTAGGTGGTTTCCTATGAATTATTATTGCCCTTAGGCATATTTTTGAATGAATGGAAGTGTAATGTTGTATTAGGCCCCATGTAGATGCACCCAACCAAGAGTTGGTATATCGACAAGGTTAGTAATATTACCAATATAATAATAATAATAATAATAATAATAATAATAATAATAAATAAGAAGAAGAAGAAGAGAAGAAGAAGAAGAAGAAGAAGAAGAAGAAGAAGAAGAAGAAGAAGAAGAAGAAGAAGAAGAAGAAGAATATGTATCAAGTATGATTTATCAAACTGAAGTAGAACCCTGTATTTGTAAGCATAATAATAATGAGCGAGTGATTTAATTGCCATTTTTTGATTAATTTCGGATTTTATACTTATGCCTTCTCATAGGTCTACTAGGTTGAATGTATTTAGGAATGTTTAAACAATTATTGTTTGTCTAGAAAACCCATCGCTTGGGACTGAGGTGGCTATTTCAGAAGATAAATTTAGTATTATAATTATATAATTGAAGGACAATGCCCTAGTCATTGCCTCTCATTAACGGCACTCTTCCCTTAACCGTTGTACTTTCTTTTGCACGGTACTTGTGTACATGTTTGGTTGCTTTAATTATAATGTCCTAAGCGGCCTTTCGCCACTTTTAACACATGCTGCTTCTCCATACTTTTACTTTATATTTACTTGTTTGTTTCCATCTACCTCTATAACGGTCTTAATAGCTTGCCCTTTGGTTTTTAAATTTAACCGACCAATTATATTGATGGCTGGACTTTGATCAATTACGGACAATTGGTGGATGGTCTTTACTATATATCAGTAAACGTATAACTGTGATTAATTTATGGACATGTTATTTGGATAAATATCAATTAGTTCTATTTAAAAATCTTAAGTACTATTCTTTTTCTAGACCCTTTGGTGTATCTCGAGATACTAAAGCACTTATTTCACTTTTTATTATTTATACAGTCTGTTATTTCTTAAAGAAAGATTAACCCATCAATTAATTTTCTAGTTTAGTCATTTATTCAAAGGCGTGATTCATTACACTTTGAAATGTTATTGTTCAAATATATAGATATATTAAGCCTTCTTTTCTCCTCTCGTAGCTCTTTTCTTTTCTTCTCTTTTCTTTTATATGTTTTTCTTCACCCTAATGAAGTTCCATATTCCAGATCGGATGTGCTATAGAATATGAAGAATACTATACTCAGACTTTTCTTTGGTAAGGCTGCGGGTCGTTGGATGTTGGAGTAAAGTTCTGCATTAAAGAATTACTAATAGATTGTTGTCAATTTGTTGTTGATCAAAAGATTTTCCGGTTTCTACTTAATTTAAATTTCATTCTTGATAAACTCTTTTTTATTTTTGCTATAGCCTGTACCCCATGGCATAATATGCTTGCGTAAGTATGCCTAAGGTTACCACAGGTATTTTTTACCGGTAGTATAAGGGATATTCTTATCCCTTAGACAGTTATTCCAACCGCTCTCTATACTAGCCTATACATAATTATATATATGTGTGTGTGTGTGTTTATATATATACTGTTGTGTCTCGGGTGAGTCATTCCCTTTAATTGCCTTATAATTTTACCGGTGATTGTGTTAAATTATAAGGCACTAAAACAACAGACACAGCAGAATATTCTTCAGCACACGAACTCACTTAAAGATTCTTGCAAACCAAATCGAAAAATAAAGTATATATATATATATATATATATATATATATATATATATATATATATATAATTTCATACTAGCAGAAAGACACGGTGTTCCCCTGGTTACTGTTCTTATTCATATTAGTAAATAATAACCATAAAGATACATTCTCATAATTATTTTAAAATGTCTATATCTTATTAAGATATATCCAAATTATAGTAACAATAGAATTTTCAATTGAAAATCTCTCAAATGTTGAAGCACCTCAGGCTAAACAATATACATTGTGTAACCTTTTATATGTGGAAGAAATTCATGTTGTCGGTATTGTATATATATATATATATGTATATATATATATAAATGTATGTGTATATATATACATGTGTGTCTGTGTGTATGTTGTCTATTCCTAGCTACAATACCGACAACATGAATTTCTTCCACATATAAAAGGTTACACAATGTATATTGTTTAGCCTGAGGTGCTTCAACACTTGACAGATTTTCAATTGGAAATTCTATTGTTACTATAATTTGGATATATCTTAATAAGATATAGACATTTTAAAATAATTATGAGAATGTATCTTTGTGTTTATTATTTACTAATATGAATAAGAACTGCAGTAACCCGGGGAACACCGTGTCTTTCTGCTAGTATGAAATAAATGTATTAATTGATGGTATGTATGTCGTTTCCAAATCTCTGGCTGATTGAACTGCGTAGTGGTGCTGTATTTCTCACAGATGTGCCCAACTGACCCTAGTATATTCCACAAAAGGAAAAGCAAACAATGCATATGTATATATATACATACATACACACACACACAAATATATATATATATATATATACATATGTATATATATATATATTATATATATATATGTATGTATATATATATAATATATATATTATATATATATATATATATATATATATATATTTATATATGTATATATATATACTCGTATACACGCACACGCATATATACATATATATTATATATACCCCCTGACTGTTGGCAACAGCTATTTGCGCCGCACATTCTGTTAAAATGAAACGGATCTGCGCAGACGAAATCAAACGACGGCCATTATCGCGTAGCAGCAACATTTCTACTGTCACATATCTTTAGGCGGCTCTCCATTTAAATGTCATTATAGGTCAGAAATGTGATCTTATCACGAATGAGAAGTTTATCATTGTGTCAGTGTTTGAGAGCGGAAAAAGAACCATTGAAATATAAAAAATACTGGAAAGAGACCACTGAACAGCGAAGAAATTTTTGCAGTCTCCTATTTCTGTCCGGTCGAGGGCCGATAAAATTAAGTCGAGGGCTGCTTTGAATCATACTTTGTCACGTTTAAAAAGGGGAGTTTTGTGGAACCCATGTCTGACAAGTAGAGACGTCTTTAATCCTTGTGGCAGGGAAGACGTATCGAAAACTACCAGGTGTCTGTAGCCTCTTGAAGCAGGTTGCCAGGAATGTTAAACCTGTTACAAGACCCGCTCTGAAGGCAGTTCATAAGCAGAAGAGTGAAATGGGCAGAAGAATACAGGAAGGTAGATCTTTAAACAGTTCTGTTCACTGACGAATGCCGTGCTACCTTTGGCGCACCATATGGTTGGAGTAAAGGTTGTGTATCAATTAGCTGGAAGTGTCTACATCGTTTCAGGGGATGCTAAGGCCAAATTTACTCAGGGAAAGACAGACGAGAGGGCAAAGGCAGACGAGAGGAGAAAGACAGACGAGAAGAGAAAGAGAGAAAGGGAGACCGCGAATATTGTTATCGGTGAGAGTGAGGAAAAAGAAATTGTTTATATAATTATGAACAAAGAAAGGCAACAAGTCTTTAACAAAAAAATATAGTTTTCTCCTACAGCTGGATCGTCTTACTTCCGAAGTGTATTTAATTGCATCTCAGACGAAAAAGTACAATTTCAAAATAAAGTTCGAATTTCATGGCACTCTTAAATCTGAAGTCTTACTGTTTTCTTTTCAAATGACCATATTAAGATGTGCTAAAAGTTTATCAATGTACTGTAGTAAAATAACATAAGTTATGTGCACAATTTTGTTCCGTAATTGAGATTATTTACTTCTCGACGTAAAATGAAAAATAATAAAAATTCACAAACTAAAATACGTTAAAACAAAGATCTCAGAGATGTTGCTTCTGGAGATTGCACTTTCGTCTCTAAATTTGAAGTTAAATATGATATCCACTTGAAAAATTCTAAGATTATGCACGTTGTCTGCACAGTGAATCTATAATAAAATGGTTGGCCTAATGAAAGAGAAAAGTAGTAACTAACACGTGTATTTTCCCCCAAATATGCTAGAACATGAATAGAATAATATACAACCATACATATAAGGAAATAAATGAAATATGATAAAACAATTAATAGAATTAATTATGATACTGACCATAATTCGGATTCAAAGCTTCAAATTTAACAAGATTGAATTTTTAGATTTGAGCAAAGCAATGCATTGTAGACGAATAGTATGTATATGATGAGCTGCTAATCTCAGGTACTAGCATCGTCGGTAATAATATATTGAGCCTTGTGTATACAACTTTATATCTTATATATATATATATGTTCAAATGTATCTGTATGTGTATATATACCAGCGTGAGCGTATTTGTTTGGGGGTAAGTTTATGCAGTCATTTACAGAATCATATACATTCGTACATACTGTATACACACGGTCCTACATAAAATTTACCGTGCACTTAAGTGCTTGAGGTGAATAAAGATTTTATTGATATTGAGCAGAACATTTCTAGAAACAAATGGAAAGGAATTACTAAAAAGAATAAGGACGAAACAAACGATGAATTTTATACTTCAATCCAAGGATACTTCATAGACTCTCATCTTGCTTAATCTCCCTGGAGTTTGCCATTATTTATTACTCGATATATGTATATATGTCATTAGAATAAATCGTGATAATCCTTTCTCTTTTAATGTTGTGTATTATTGCGAAGCTTTCAGCATAGATTTTCCCATGAGCATAAGATGTTTTTATGGCAGTATATATTTCAGCAATCAATACACCTATTTATGAATCTGCCTGATAATATATATATATAAGTAAATTACTGAATACGAAGCCACATACAAATATATATAATTATACACACGCAAACACTTATCAATTAATGGTGAGTATATATATATATATGTGTGTGTGCGTGTATGTGTGTATGTGTGTTATGTGTATGCGTGTTGTGTGTATGTGCGTGTTTATGTGTATGTGCGTATGTATGTGTGTTGTGTGTATGTGCGTGTTTGTGTGTGTGCATGCGTGTATGTCTGTGAATGTGTACTGACATGGTAGACCAGCGCTCTATGGTACTGATTTGCTTCATCTAAAATCATCAGTGCCCTGTACAAGTTTTTTGTCAAGTCTCTTACTTACCAATCAGGGATACCATATGAGCTGGAGTTTGCAATAGGTCGACCTGTTTGAAATGGCACTAAATTGCGTATCCTAAAGTCAAGTCTTCGACACGCGCCAACCTCTTTGATCACAATTTTAAAATCTTCGTTTCAGTGAGTTATGAGTAGAACATTATCAATAATATCCCTCTCTGACAAGGGTTGCGTAGGATGCCGATGTAGGTAATAAAATCTATTTATCTTTTTGAACCTAGTATTTGTCTGGAACAGACAAACGAAGAACTGCCAAAAAGTCATACACGTCTGCGCGGGATCTGCAGCTTTTCTGCTTTGTTTTAAAGAATTGGTTGCGAACGTCGCTCTGAGTACATCGGATGCAAAATCTATTTTTCGGCGATTCTTCTCAGTTTCTGACCTCCCTCTAATCCTAAGAAGGATAGAAAGAAAGCAAAAAGGCTTTCAGTGATGACCAAACCACACCTGTTGTTTTGTGTTTATTTTTTATTTTTATTTACTTTATTTGAAGATGTCACCATCTTCAAACTCATTCCAATACAATGGTAAAAAGCAAAGATGATTAAATAAATGAATGAATGGTGAAGAGGAAGGTGGATATCCCTCCTCTATCTCTTACCCTCTACCCATCTGTCTATCAGTCTGACTAGCTATGTATCTATCCATATATCCATCTGTCTATCCAACTATCTATCTATCAGATTATCTACCAACCTATATTTCTATATATCCATTACCTTAGATTTGGAACCTCTCTAAAAGTAAAATAACGTTCTTTTCTAAACAAAACCCAAAACACATCTGTTATATATAAATGAACAAGTTGTTTGTACATTCACAAAATTGTATTTGACAAATTCTAGAGACGAACCAGAACGCTAACAATAATGAACAAATCAAAGGATTTATTCAAAAATTCTGACTTCTTTTCTCAATATTCAATTCTGTACATCACACCTAAATTTCTATACACACACACACACACACACACACATACACATACACACACACACACACACCACACACACACACACACACACGCACACACACATATATATATAATATATATATATATGTATATATATATATATATATATATATATATATACATATATATATATACAGTTATATATATATATATATATATAATATATATATATATATATATGTGTGTGGTGTATATATAATATATTGTGAAATAATATCAAGAAATTAATATCAGAAAAATTCATCATATATATATACATATATATATATATATATAAGATATAAAGTTGTTTACACAAGGCTCAATATATTATTACCGACGATGCTGGTACCTGAGATTAGCAGCTCATCACATACATACTATGCGTCTACAATGCATTGCTTTGCTCAAATCTAAAAATTCAATCTTGTTAAATTTGAAGCTTTGAATCCGAATTATGGTCAGTATCATAATCAATTCTATTAATTGTTTTATCATATTTCATTTATTTCCTTATATGTATGGTTGTATATTATTCTATTCATGTTCTAGCATATTTGGGGGAACATACACGTGTCAGTTACTACTTTCTCTCTTCATTAGGCCAACCATTTTATTATAGATTCACTGTGCAGACAACGTGCATAATCTTAGAATTTTTCAAGTGGATATCATATTTAACTTCAAATTTAGAGACGAAAGTGCAATCTCCAGAAGCAACATCTCTGAGATCTTTGTTTTAACGTATTTTAGGTTTGTGTTTTTATTATTTTTCATTTTACGGCGAGAAGTAAATAATCTCAATTACGGAACAAAATTGTGCACATAACTTATGTTATTTTACTACAGTACATTGATAAACTTTTAGCACATCTTAATATGGTCATTTGAAAAGAAAACAGTAAGACTTCAGATTTAAGAGTGCCATGAAATTCGAACTTTATTTTGAAATTGTACTTTTTCGTCTGAGATGCAATTAAATACACTTCGGAAGTAAGACGATCCAGCTGTAGGAGAAAACTATATTTTTTTGTTAAAGACTTGTTGCCTTTCTTTGTTCATAATTATATAAACAATTTCTTTTTCCTCACTCTCACCGATAACAATATTCGCGGTCTCCCTTTCTCTCTTTCTCTTCTCGTCTGTCTTTCTCCTCTCGTCTGCCTTTGCCCTCTCGTCTGTCTTTCCCTGAGTAAATTTGGCCTTAGCATCCCCTGAAACGATGTAGACACTTCCAGCTAATTGATACACAACCTTTACTCCAACCATATGGTGCGCCAAAGGTAGCACGGCATTCGTCAGTGAACAGAACTGTTTAAAATCTACCTTCCTGTATTCTTCTGCCCATTTCACTCTTCTGCTTATGAACTGCCTTCAGAGCGGGTCTTGTAACAGGTTTAACATTCCTGGCAACCTGCTTCAAGAGGCTACAGACACCTGGTAGTTTTCGATACGTCTTCCCTGCCACAAGGATTAAAGACGTCTCTACTTGTCAGACATGGGTTCCACAAAACTCCCCTTTTTAACGTGACAAAGTATGATTCAAAGCAGCCCTCGACTTAATTTTATCGGCCCTCGACCGGACAGAAATAGGAGACTGCAAAAATTTCTTCGCTGTTCGGTGGTCTCTTTCCAGTATTTTTTATATTTCAATGGTTCTTTTTCCGCTCTCAAACACTGACACAATGATAAACTTCTCATTCGTGATAAGATCACATTTCTGACCTATAATGACATTTAAATGGAGAGCCGCCTAAAGATATGTGACAGTAGAAATGTTGCTGCTACGCGATAATGGCCGTCGTTTCTTTATATATATATATATATATCTTTCTCTATAAACGGCAGTTTGTCTGTGCGTGTTTCTGTGTGTCTGTTTTTTGTACCCTCACCCTGACCACGGCTTTCAAACGATTCTGATGAAACTTGACACACACACATAGCCCAATGTCATAATTCAAAACTAACGCAGCGAAAATTTTGAAAAGTTCCCCCAGTTCTGAAAAAATCGATAAATTCGACATGGGATCGAGAATCAGAAACACAAACCGCAAACTGTCTAGGGGACGCAACTCCACCTTTTAACTAAAAAAAAAAATTTACCACATCATTTTTTTCCATTTTTTGTTATTTTTTGGCTATATCTCTCTAAAAATGCTTTATAGTTATTTCCCTTACAAACCTGAGCAACGCCGGACGATACTGCTAGTATATATATATATATAAAGTAAGTTGTGTGTCTGTCTCCTACGATTTAGATTCCTAACTACTCCCCACATTTTGCGGTGCAGTGTAACCAAAAGCAGGTATCTTATAGTCGTGATTCATATCGAGCCCTTCCGGGTATTAGCGCGCGTCTACGATGAGTCTACGATTAAAAAAAAATTTCCATCATGATTTTTCCATTTTAATGCATTTTTTTCGCTATTATATAAGGGAAGTAACTCTCTAAAAATGTCTACGATGAGTCAACGATTTAAAAAAAAAATTACGATAATTTTTTTTTGTCCAATTTTTTTAATTTGCATTTTTTAGCTATTTTTGGCTATAACACTCTGAAAATGCTTACATTCTTCTTCTTGTTTCAGTCATTTGACTGCGGCCATGCTGGAGCACCGCCTTTAGTCGAGCAAATCGACCCCGGGACTTATTCTTTGTAAGCCCAGTACTTATTCTATCGGTCTCTTTTGCCGAACCGCTAGGTAACGGGGACGCAATGCTAGGGGGACAAACACAGACACACAAACACACACATATACATATATACACATACATATATACGACAGGCTTCTTTCAATTTCCTTGTCTACCAAATCCACTCACAAGTCATTGGTCGGCCCGGGGCTATAGTAGAAGACACTTGCCCAAGATGTCACGCAGTTGGACTGAACCCGGAACCATGTGATTGTTAGCAAGCTACTTACCACACAGCCACTCCTGCGCCATTATATATATATATTCTCTCCCAATTTCGCAGTGTGTGTATGTGCATAAATAAATGTAGTTACGGTAATGTATCCCATTGCTTAGGTTATAATATTTCATTAATATATGTTTTGATGAACGTCAGACCTGATAACAAGATTGCTTTACACATTCATTCAAGGCCTCAGAGATCAAAGAGGGGTGCCGACAGAGATCAAAGAGGGGTACCGACAGAGATCAAAGAGGGGTGCCGACAGAGATCAAAGAAGGTGTCGACAGAGATCGAAGGGGGTGCCGACAGAGATCAAATAGGGTGCCGACATAGATCTAAGGGGTGACGACAGAGATCAAAGAGGGGTGCCGACAGAGATCAAAGGAGGTCCCGACAGAAATCAAAGAGGGGTGCCGACAGAGATCAAAGGGGGTGCCGACAGAGATCAAAGAGGGGTGCCGACAGAGGTTAAAAAGGGTGCCGACAAAGATCAAAGTGGGTGCCGACAGAGACCAAAGAGGGGTGCTGACAGGGATCAAAGGGGTGCCGACAGAGATCAAAGAGGGGTGTCGACAGAGATCAAAGAGGGTGCCGACAGAGACCAAAGGCGGTGCTGACGGAGATCAAAGAGGGGTGCCGACAGCAATCAAAGAGGGGGCCGACAGAGATCAAAGAGGGGTGCCGACAGAGATCAAAGAGGGGTGCCGACAGGAATCAAAGAGGGGGCCGACAGAGATCAAAGAGGGGTGCCGACAGAGATCAAAGAGGGGTGCTGACAGAGATCAAAGGGGTGCTGAGAGAGATCAAAGGGGGTGCCGACAGAGATCAAAGAGGGGTGTCGACAGAGATCAAAGAGGGGTGCCGACAGAGATCAAAGAGGGGTGCCGACAGAGATCAAAGGGGAGGCCGAGGGAGACCAAAGAGAGTGCCGACAGAGATCAAAGAGGGGTGCTGACAGAGATCAAAAAGGGTGTCGACAGAGATCAAAGGGGGTGCCGACAGAGATCAAAGAGGGGTGCCGACAGAGATCAAAGAGGGTGCCGAAAGAGATCAAAGAGGGGTATCGACAGAGATAAAAGAGGGTGTCGACAGAGATCAAAGAGGGTACCGACAGAGATCAATGGGGGTGCCGACAGAAATCAAAGAGAGGTGCCGACAGAGATCAAATAGGGTGCCGACAGAGATCAAAGGGGTGCTGACAGAGATCAAAGAGGGGTGCCGACAGAGATCAAAGAGGGGTGCCGAGAGGAATCAAAGAGGGTGCCGACAGAGATCAAAGAGGGGTGCCGACAGAGATCAAAGAGGGGTGTCGACAGAGATCAAAGAGGGTGCCGACGGAGATCAAAGAGGGGTGCCGACAGAGATCAAAGGGGGTGCCGACAGAGATCAAAGAGGGGTGCCGACAGAGATCAAAGAGGGGTGCCGACAGAGATCAAAAAGGGTGCCGACAGAGATCAAAGGGGGTGCCGACAGAGATCAAAGAGGGTGCCGAAAGAGATCAAAGAGGGGTATCGACAGAGATAAAAGAGGGTGTCGACAGAGATCAAAGAGGGTACCGACAGAGATCAATGGGGGTGCCGACAGAAATCAAAGAGAGGTGCCGACAGAGATCAAAGAGGGGTGCTGACAAAGATCAAAGAAGGCACCGACAGAGATCAAAGAGGGGTTCCGACAGAGATCAAAGAGGGGTGCCGACAGAAATCAAAGAGGGGTGCCGACAGAGATCAAAGATGGGTGTCGACAGAGATCAAAGGGGTGCCAACAGAGATCAAAGAGGGGTGCCGACAGAGATCAAAGAGGGATGCACAGAGATCAAAGGGGGTGCCGACAGAGATCAAAAGGGTGGTGCCGACAGAAATCAAGAGGGGTGCCGAAAGCGATCAAAAAGTGTACACCGACAGAGATTAAAGAGGGGTATCGACAGAGATAAAAGAGGGTGCCGACAGAGATCAATGGGGTGCCGACAGAGATCAAAGGGGGTGCCGACAGAGATGAAAGGTGGTGCCAACAGAGATCAAAGAGGGGTGCCGACAGAGATCAAAGGGGCCGACATAGATCAAAGAGGGGTACCGACAGAGATCAAAGAGGGGTGTGCCGACAGGTACCTACAGAGATAAAAGAGGGTGCCGACAGAGTTCAAAGAGGGGTTCCAACAGAGATCAAAGAGGGGTGCCGACAGAAATCAAAGAGGGGTGCCGACAGAGATCAAAGAGGGGTGTCGACAGAGATCAAAGGGGTGCCGACAGAGATCAAAGAGGGGTGCCGACAGAGATCAAAGAGGGGTGCCGACAGAGATCAAAGAGGGGTGCCGACAGAGATCAAAGAGGGTGCCGAAAGAGATCAAAGAGGGGTATCGACAGAGATAAAAGAGGGTGTCGACAGAGATCAAAGAGGGTACCGACAGAGATCAATGGGGGTGCCGACAGAAATCAAAGAGAGGTGCCGACAGAGATCAAATAGGGTGCCGACAGAGATCAAAGGGGTGCTGACAGAGATCAAAGAGGGGTGCCGACAGAGATCAAAGAGGGGTGCCGAGAGAATATCAAAGAGGGTGCCGACAGAGATCAAAGAGGGGTTCCGACAGAGATCAAAGAGGGGTGCCGACAGAAATCAAAGAGGGGTGCCGACAGAGATCAAAGAGGGGTGCCGACAGAGATCAAAGAGGGGTGCCGAGAGGAATCAAAGAAGGCACCGACAGAGATCAAAGAGGGGTTCCGACAGAGATCAAAGAGGGGTGCCGACAGAAATCAAAGAGGGGTGCCGACAGAGATCAAAGAGGGGTGCCGACAGAGATCAAAGAGGGATGCACAGAGATCAAAGGGAGTGCCGACAGAGATCAAGGGGGTGCCGACAGAGATCAAAGGGGGTGCCGACAGAGATCAAAGGGGTGCCGACAGAGATCAAGAGGGGTGCCGAAAGCGAATCAAAACAAAAAGTGTACCGACAGAGATTAAAGAGGGGTATCGCAGAGATAAAAGAGGGTGCCGACGAGATATCAATGGGGTGCCAAGAGCCGACAGAGATCAAAGGGGTGCCGACAGAGATGAAAGGTGGTGCCAACAGAGATCAAAGAGGGGTGCCGACAGAGATCAAAGGGGTGCCGACATAGATCAAGAGGGGTACCGACAGAGATCAAAGAGGGGTGTGCCGACAGGTACCTACAGAGAATAAAGAGGGTTCCGACAGAGTTCAAAGAGGGGTTCCGACAGAGATCAAAGAGGGGTGCCGACAGAAATCAAAGAGGGGTGCCGACAGAGATCAAAGAGGGGTGTCGACAGAGATCAAAGGGGTGCCGACAGAGATCAAAGAGGGGTGCCGACAGAGATCAAAGAGGGGTGCCGACAGAGATCAAAGGGGTTCCGACAGAGATCAAAGAGGGGGTGCCGACAGAGATCAAGAGGGGTGCCGAGAGAGACCAAACAAAGGGTTGCCGAAAGAGATCAAAGAGGGGTGCCGACAGAGATCAAAGGATGTACCGACAGAGATCAAAGGGATGCCGACATAGATCAAAGATGGGTGCCGACAGAGATCAAAGAGTGGTGCCGACAGAGATCAAAGGAGGTGCCGACAGAGATCAAAGAGTGTGCCGAAAAAGATCAAAGATGGTGCCGAAAGAAATCTTCCCTTACAAACCCGAGCAACGCCGGGCGATACTGCTAGTATATATATATATATATATATATATCAACTGAAGCTTGCACGTTTGACACTACCTTATTCTCGTTATCGCATAGGTTCATTATCATAAATATTATAATTATTATCATCATGGTTGTTGGTGTGAAAAATTCATAAACTATGTGAAAGACAATTTTTTCCTATGCCAATCTTCTCATTGTGAATTTCCTTACCGAAATGAACACTTTTACCGGTGTAATGCGAAGTACGATTATTTATATCAATAAATGTAAGTACCTATAAATATTCAATAGTTTTCTTTTTAAGAAAATAACAATACATCGCAATGAACTGCGTCGCTAATGAATGCACTTACTGACTGAGTACTGATTTATACGAGTGTATGATATATAATTTATAAATTGTCCTGGTCTAATTCTCCGTTTGAGCATCCATGTATTTCATGAACCGATCGACCTAGAGATTTAGCTTAAGAATAGATTCCGTTTTCTCATAATGTTTGAATATGTGTGTGTGTGAAGGTGAATATATGTTCATATACGTGTTTATAAATGTACATATATAGGAGGGGTATTCAAAAATTATCTCCACTTGCGCCATAATATATCTTTATTATTGTCACACTGCCTTCTGCGCATGCGTCCTTAAAGTTGGTAATATTGCATTCACATGATCAAGTAAGGAGAGATACAAAAAAGAAAATAGAAAGCAAAAGAACAGTGAGGAGGTCACAGAAGTGTGACAAAAGAACTCTGGCCGAAATACGATTAGTATGAAATGAAGCTGAAGCAAGTGAACACCAAATGTATACTGCGTGTATATTCATTGGTTAAACCGGTAACATGACCATCCCGAAATACAACAATATCTGTTTCAACACACGAATTCACATCAAGAATCTTGCAAATCGAATATATATATATCACCCTGATCACCGTGACCGACCAGACTATCAGATGTTGCTACACATCGCTGGTCACAATGCGCTTCGCATTGTTTTAGCCTTCAAATGACGCCACCCCGCTAGCTAAGCGAGCAGGCCAACAGAAGAAAGAGTGATGAGAAAGTTGTGGCGAAAGAGTACAGCAGGGACCGCCACCACCCCCTGCCGGAGCCTCGTGGATCGTATAGGCGTTTCGCCCGCAACGTCCGGGTCTGGGAATCGAAACCGCGATCCTACGATCGTGAGTCCGCTGCCCTAAACACTGGTCTATTGCGCCTCCTCATATATATATATGTATATATATATATATATATATATACATATATATATATTATATATATATATATATATATTATATATATATTATATATATATATATATATATATATATATATATATATATATATAAATGTATGTATATATACATATATATATATATATACGTATATGTAGGTCCCGGGTTGATTCGGGGTTAACCACAGTAAATAAGGTACTCAATACATAGCAGAGTAAAATTAATTTATTATATAGAAGGAGCTTCTACAGGACTAGAACTGTTTCATTCAAGAGAAATCTTCAGGAAGCTAGTTAACAAGAATTGTATTGGCATTTATACATTTAGGCAGGTTTAACGGGGTGTTGGTGGGGGACTTTTTTGGGGGTAGGCATAGCGTAAAATAACATACTTGGGGGAGTGGTCAAGGAGTCAGTGTTAAATTAGATAGAAGAATAAATAAAAAGATAAAAAAAATTTTAAAAATATATATAAAAAAAATAAAATAAAAAACCTATATATAAAAAAAACGCTATGCCTATCCCAAAAAAGTCCCCCACGAACACCCGTTAAACCTGCCTAAATGTATAAATGCCAATACAATTCTTGTTAACTAGCTTCCTGAAGATTCTCTTGAATGAAACAGTTCTAGTCCTGTAGAAGCTCCTTCTATATAATAAATATATATATACGTATATATATATACATGTATATATTATATATATGTATGTATATATACATATATATATATACATGTATATATATATATATATATATATATATATATATATAATATATATATATATATCTATATATATATATATATCTATATATATATATCTATATATATATATAATATATATATATATATATACATATATGTATAATTTAAAAATAGGATAAAATCTTCATAAGAAATTATCAAGTTGTTAGCGTGAAAAACCTCATAAGAGGAAAAATCTGTAAATTTTTTCACTTAAAAATATTTATTTATATTATATAGAGGGCATTATTACACATAAATGCCGCGCGCTAGGAGGGACTCTTAAAGTCAAAACTACCAAAATAAACATATTGTACCGAATGCAAGTCTCGAAGCAAGTCATTTAAAAACAGAATTTAGCTGCAGATCACCAGTGACTTCGTAAAATGTTTTTAAATGACTTGCTTCGAGACTTGCATTCGGTACGATATGATTATTTTGGTAGTTTTGACTTTAAGAGTCCCTCCTAGCGTGCGGCATTTATGTGTATTAATGCCCTCTATATAATATATATATATATGTGTGTATGTGTGTGTGTGTTTGTGTGTGTGTGTGTGTGTGTGTGTGTGGTGTGTGTGTGTGTGTGTGTGTGTGTGTGTAGATAGAGATAGATAGATATTGAAATATAATTTTCTCTGAACAATGTGTCATACGATCTCAATAAAAACGCATCAAGTGTAAAAAGGAAAATACTCAAAGTTGAAGGTAAATGATTTAATTAGTCTCTTTGTGCAAATTAATTTTAATTACATTTTTAAAATGTTCAGTGTGACCAATATACTTTCAGGTGTCTCATGCAGGCTACTAAAAACTTCTGTGACATATCTGGCGTTCGAAACCATGCAGCACAAGGAGGAGTCCCTTTTTTTCTTTTTTCCTTTTTTCTTTTGTTATGGTAAACTACAAATTCACTTCCTGTGTAAATCTACTATGCTCAAAGTGTAATCGGAAATTGTTGTAACTTACCAAGAACTTTTAATTAATGAAAGTTCCGTTTTCATCCTTGAAAGTATTGATTTCCTGTGTGATTTTTCTTTTGTTTTGGTTTATTTTTGTTGTTGTTGTTTTGTGAAACTCCTTTTGGGAAAATAAGTACGACATAATAATTATCTAATAGTTCAGATTGCGTTATGGATTTTTTTGCACTGCTGAAATGTTTTCGGATGTTTCGACCTTTTGGAATCTAAGAGTGGGGAAAATATAAACGTTACAGCATATCACGGACTGGCTTGTAACGTATTTACGAAGGATGAGACACAACACAGTGCAATTAATTATCTTATAGAACAGAAATTTTATTCTTCCTGATTTTCCTGTGGTACAAACGACAAAGATATGAATATGATCGAAATTATTATCGATATTATAATACTGACTTTTAGAAATATAGTGTCAAGTCGTATGTAGTTGAAATTATACTTTCGGTTTGTATTTCTTGATATTTCCTCCGATTTTGCGATAGAAATCCTGGAAACATCCGCTATTTGATTACTACAAAATTTATTTTTCTTTTTACATGGCGAACTTAATTTTGGCTCATTAGACGACTGAATTACATACAACTTGCTGACAACCACCGAACCAAGAGTGGTAATCCCACTCATCAATGATAACAACATTAAATACAACATAAGAAGTGAGGGGTATTTTGAATTTGCTGGAGTTTTATTCTCAAACTGAATAAGGTATAAGACGTTTGAGAGAAATACCGTCGTAGCCAGAGAAACTTTCTCGCCTGATTCAGGAGGCAGGAGGAAAACAAACACCGTCAAAAGCGTCATCATTATTGTTGGAATCAGCATAGCTATGATACCAATAGTAAGCTTACGCTGTAAGTGTATCGATGCAACAGCGTAACTGAAAGAGAGTTCCAAGACTTCCCTCTCACCTCTTATATTAACATTCCATTTATGGTTTTGTGTATGATTTATATGATAGAAAGTGAGTTTTTTTATTTGTGTATGCTGAAGTGCATGCAAAGCGATACACATGCCAATTTCGCATATATGTTCATCGAATGGGTAGGCGTAAGCATTTACCTGGCAATGACTATGTAATAAAGTTAGCGACCACTTTTCCACCACCCCATTATAATAAATCTTCACTTCAGGAAACTTGTCTTCATCATCTGATTCTTTCATGGAATTGCACATTATGATGGCTGGCATCCACACCTTATTTTTTGGCATGTATAAACTCGTAATGTTGTTGTGTTCCAATGGATTCCAGACCAGACGTTCATCGTACCAATGGTTCGTAAAGAAGTATCTAGCCTTTAGTAAGTTATTTACGAAATCCAAATCATAGAGTGTGTGAAGACCCATGACCACATATATATCAACAGTATGAGTTACATTTATAACAGGTCTTACATACTTGTTATAATTAGATAATAAGAAATCTTGCAATAATCCTTCATCTGTGTACATACGGTTAGAATTTGCTTCCGATATAATCAGAGCGGAAAGGAAAACACAATATTGTATCAATATCATTATTCGAAATATGTAAAATCTTCAATCTCATTTCTTTTTAATCACATGTTAATGATTTCCAAAGAATATCACTTTTGTAAATGTTTTGTAATTTCTTTAATTAAAATGTAGATCTATTTTGTTAAATGAATTACAATTTCGATATTATTGATGCAAGACAATAATGTCAAGATAGATTGCTAATGTACATGGTTGAATTTTACAACAGAACAGAAGGATATTATCCATTTATCTGCAAAATAAGAACTCGAAATAATCGAAAGTATGCAGCGGATTACAGTGGAAAATTTCACGAGAAATGCAAATTTAGTGTGTAAGAAATTTGTGTTGGTATTTGCCAGCACTACATTGCAAATACCTAATCATCGTGTGTTTTGCTGTTACAGAATAGGGTTAAAGATTTATTTATTGCTGTCATATAATGTTCATTCTTTACCAAAATATGTAAGAGAATCGTATACCGAGAGTTGTAGTTCCCGCTTTGTTACTCCTGTGACGATATCCATGTTAGAGTTAATGAATTGCAGCCAAACACATCCGAAAGTACATGCAAGTGCTATGAATCTGCAACCAAAAAGAAACCAATGATTCGTTAGAATGATCAACGAACATAAAAGGCAACATGAAAATCATTAGGGTTTAACTTGATTTATAGGTTTCGTGTAAATATCCATGCTAGTAAATCTAAAGTTTTGAAATAAATGTCCGAGTATATGTCATCTTTGGTTGGGATACATTGCAAATAAATTTTAAATGTTGATTTTTGACAAGTTACTTAACATGTATACCTTTATATTGTTTATAGCTGAATACATAAAAACAGTTTAATCTAAGAAAGATACAAGAAAGGATGCGTTGTATGTTATACAATTTCAGAAATCGTTTACTTCGTTGAGTTCTATAGAAAGGGAATCATAGTACACAGCACCATCTATTTATACAAGGAAACGGAAGGCCTAGTGCGCACTCGCTATAACGTCTTGACTAAAAGCACGAGTAAAACATGTTTTAACTTCAATAAATAGATTGTGATTTATTGTTGCATAGACACATACATACGTATATACAGAGACCTAAGTCTACTTTATTAGAAATTCCACAATATCAACAGGATATTTTGTATGTATGTATGTATGTATGCAGATTTGTGTTTTGGTTTATGTATGTGTTCTCATGTATATAGTTGCATGCTACTTAAATGATAAACTTGTGGAATGTTTTACAGGTTTTTACAGTTCCAGTGATCTGTAGTCTTCGATTCAGCCTAATTTCTGAAGGTTGGTATTTAGTCACTGTGTTACATATCCCAGGGCCGTTATAATCACAGATATGTAACTGAACTTGTAATCTGCATAGACTAACTGCAGATTTCTCAGTAGTTCAGCGCAGCTACTCTCTTTCTCACTGATCATCATCTTTATGTTAACTTACGCTGGGCAACTGATTTCCACAACTCTACACAGTTTCTCTTCTGCATCCCAAATCATTATCTGAGGTCTATTGTTTTTACACTTTACTGAGGTTTACGCTGGACTATTCCTCCGGTATTCTTTTTGATTAATTGGGGCTCTGGCTTCTACCATTTTGTGGGTTCTTATTTCTTTGTCTTCAGGGTTATCCTGCCGACGGATTTCATTATGTATTATCCAAGCTAAAGCATTATGTCTCATCGGTAGCTAATACCGCGATGACATTTGCGGACAATGTCACATTACTGATGTGGGTGATATCTTCAATAATCACGTCACAAACTTTGCATTTGTCGTCAGATCTTGCTGCTTTTCCTGCATCGTCGTACATTTTGTTCACTAGGCATTTGATTGATATTTCCTAGATTGCGAAGCATACTTTTCTCAGTGGGAAATAGTAATCCAGTTGATCGGTCCATGATAGACTGCTTTGATGATCAATGTTACTATCATCTCTGAACTTTGTACTAACATATCCATGCATGGTCTTCTGTTTATACCCGCTCATCAATTCATCTCATGATACGTTGCTGTAGTGTGGCGTGACTCCTTTGGGCCTGTATTTAAGCTTATCAGACAAGGAATCCTGCTGAAGTAGCTGCCTTCCAAGTCTTATGATATTATCACCCTCATGGATGTAAACGTGGTCCAGGGATGCACTTCAACACTTGGTGATTAAAAAAGCTTGCCGAAGGGATATGATAAGATATTCAAAAGCAGTTTTGATGTTAAGCCTCTGCTACCCAGTTTTCGTTTTAGGTAAAGGCGTTCGACATCATTTCGGATGTGGAAATTATGTGTGTTGGTTAGTTTCCAAATCAATAACTCGGATCTGATCAAGCGTCCAATCAACCAGCCCAAATCTTCCAAGGCCCACATTTTCTTTATTCGGCTGTAATATCAATTTAGTGACACGTGTTTAGTTACAGGTGTCATCTTAAGATATATTTTCATCCACACATACATACTTGTAACATTCCTCATTGAATATAGAGGAAATTGTTAAATCATTGATGGAGATGTTGCTGGTCTGGTTTACAGTTTTTCTTCTTTTCACAGCCATTTAGCAACATCGCAGCCCTATATTCTTTTCAGAATACTGTAAACAAGTCAAGAAGCATATTATTTGTTTATAGTTTCAAATCATTCACAAAGAAACAGTGTGTAATTTTCGTATTTCTGCTTCCTTGTAAACCAGTGTTATATGCTTCAGATTTGCTTAACATGAGTGACAAGGGGTTTGCTGAAACTATTAACAACATCATTGAGTGCTGTCCACCAGGGAATATACCTCAGCTATACTGTATTCTATAAGCGATAATACAATCATTCCTTGTATTTAATTTCAACATGGTGGGCAAAGATAAAGTCAGGTCAGCTCTGGTTTTAACAACGCTCACTGAAGCTTTGGCAAGTTCTGGGCTTCTAGCATCCATGATTGGGGAAAATAGTCAAAGGATTTCTTGTAGTCTAGCCACATTGAAACTAGGTTCCTTCTATGCTTTCACCTCTCTGAGATTATAGTCTCGTTTATTCATAATGAAAGTTTGAATGAATGAATGTATGTATGTATGTATGTATGTTTGAATGTATGAATGTATGTATGCATGCATGCATATATGTATGTATGTATATATGTA
>NC_043012.1:13728070-13730570 GCF_006345805.1 Octopus sinensis
TTGAATTTTATATTTTATTTTTTTTATTAATTAATTTTATTTCACTGTATTGGTTTATGATTTTCACTGTTTGATTTGCCTAATAGTGGTTTTATCTCTAATTTAATATATATATATATAAATATATAGGTGTGTGTGTGTGTATGTGTGTGTGTGTAAGGTATACTAGCCATCTCAATATGGCTAACCACTAAGGGTGGGTGTTACTGTAGATTGTAGCCCCAGGAGATCATCGTCTCCAGCTGGTTTTAGGCACACTTTCTGTGCGCTTATGGTATTTGCAAAGGGAGATCATCCCTCTCTCGTACGCTGAAGACAGGCAAATACCTAGAAACTGCAGTCCGTGCGTATCACTTAGGATGACGAGAGAGGGATAACCTCCCTTTCCAAATGCAATAAGGGCACAGAAAGTGTTCCTAAAGTCAGCTGGAGACGATGATCTCCTGGGGCTGCAGTAACACCCACCCTTAATGGTTAGCCATATTATTATGGCAAGTATACCTTACATTGTCGTGCAGTTACTGTTTACATCTCGTTCAGAGATTTATTATTGCTATATATATATATATATATATATATATGTATGTATGTATGTATATACAACATACATATACTATTGTGTATGTATTATGTATGCCTGTATGAATGGATTTATGGAATTAATCTTGATCCACAAAATTATCTGCCACAAGCATTCCGATTAACTTAATTATCATCTGGATCCGTAGCATATTAATTTTACCCGAAACAGTGTCTCAGTAATCTCTAGATCTCGATTTTCTCACAAAACTTACACATTCAATGAAAAATTTCAAGATATTTTATATCATTTATTTGATGTTTACATATTATATTTCTTGACTTGTTTGAACTACATAATGCAAAGCCACTTTCCACTAATAAACGTAGATTTAGTATATGTGTATATTAATATGCATGTTGCTGATTAGCGTAAACTGTAAAATAAATACGATGTAAATTCCAAAATTACTTTGGTATATCAGATATTATGAAGAATATTAGAACTAAAATGTATCCTATTTTTCAGTTCAGATGTTTGTATGAATTTTCATCTACTTTTATTGCTCTGATTTGGAAGTAAAATCTGGGTGTGTCTGATAATTTTTTCAGTCTTTCTGAACACGACATAACCGAAGATATAAATTCGACGGTTACAGTAGAAAAAAAAAACAAAAACACAATTTTAGAAGAAGTTAAGAAATAAGTGACTGGACTTGAAAAATTTTGCGTGATAGTGAAGAGTTTGATGCGGTGCACAAAATGAGAGGGTCCAGAGAAAGAAAGATGCAAATGACTTGTATATTCCTGCGTGTTTAGAGTAAGACTCCACATAGTTTCTAGATACAATGTTCATTATACCACCTTCAAATATAGCAGAGGATGGAGCGACTGTGAAATTCATGCACATTTGAAAAAAGCGGCATACAGCAAAAGTGTCGTGAATAAATAAAATCATTTTGCAAACATATAGAGGGTGATGATTCTCAAAGTGTTACGTACTTTGTTCAGAACCCGAAAAGGTAGACAAAATACTAAAAAGAAACACTGTATAAAAGGCTTGCTTGTATCCTTTACGAACAATAATCGTCCGCCGAGTACACAGTGTATAATATATATATATATATATATTTATATATATATATATAAATATAAATATAAATGAGATAAAAACCAAGACTGTGAAGATTTTAGAACATTTATAAATAGAAGGTCTTACAGCTGTTTCCATGATATTTATAATATCCCTTCATCGGATACGGTGCGAGAAAATGGTTAATTTAGATAAGTATTGCTTAACCATTTTCTCACACAGTCTACATTGAAGAGATATCATAAATGTCCTGTAAACAGAGTGTTTGGGTGGCAAGTGCATGTACCAAGAATGACAAACATCCAGTCAACGTCATGGTGTTTGGATTAATGGTAGCGTTATGCCTCTATTACTTTTCCGACACGGCCTCAAACTCAACACGAAGGCATGTATCAAGAGGAGAAGGCTTGTATATGTATATACTATATATATATATATATATATATATATATATATATATATATATATACAAACACACTTACACACTAGCGGAGATACCCGGCGTTGCTCGGGATCAAAATTGCATAGTTTATATATATATATATATATATATATATATATATTAGTTATGTTGAAACGGGTGGTACGGGAAAATGCAGAATTGACGACAATATATTTGTGGACAACATGATGGTCTAATTTGACTAAGTGACATGTCATGCGTCCATTTGGAGTATTCCAGGCCCTCACACGAAATGGAAAATTGGGGGTTGGAGGTTATGTGAATTTTGAACGCACCGAAAAGCTGACACTATATATAATCTCCTTTGCAGCATATATATCTCTCCTTTCCGTCTTACACGACCCATCGTCTAACGTTTTCGCACCTCGTTCGGGTTTGTTGTCCTACATTATTTATCAAGTAAATTTGGAGGAATTGTGATTGTT
>NC_043012.1:13733070-13808070 GCF_006345805.1 Octopus sinensis
GAGCATTCACAATGCACCTAGACGTTTTCACTACGAATATTATGAGTACCCTTATTCTTGTACTCTCATGAATACAGTGAAAGAGAAAGTATGCTGGAGTACATTAGAGAACTCATAGTCATCTTTAACCGAACACTTTTCGACATTTTTAAGATTCGCTTGAAAATGAAAGCGAGTGTGAAAATGGAGGTGCCGTCTTGAATGCCTTTAGTAGAAACGATTTATGTAAAGATGTATGAGAGTAGCGAAAATAGCAAATGAAAATGTAGATTATCTCTAAGGAAAAGGATGTTGGTTGCAAACGACAGGGAAAAATGACACTTAATCTTCATGTTTGGACAATCTTTGAAGTGTGAGAACTCTCCATGTGCCATACATCTCGTCATCTGTTAGAAAGAGAATTAAGATTACATTTCCTTATTTGTTAACCACGTATACTTATAATATGCATTTTCATTTGAGGTTTCAATGTAACGGACTACATTTTATATATCGCACTGGAATTATCCCCTCCTCCTTTGCTCTGATGACAAATAAGATAAAGCACACCAATTTTTGTTTCACTTGGTTCATGATTGGTTTTATTCCTCAATGAATTTATACAGGTAGATTTCAATACGTCATCAAACGCTCGATACCGATCTGATTATTTTTCCTTTTCCTTACAGGCAAATCTTTAGAATTTCTACACGACATTCCATTCCAATCTCCTTTATCTGTCTCGTCTATGACATCACTAACAGAGAATAATGCACTACTTATCACAGGTATAGTGTAAACAAATTCATGTTCCAAATCCTCGCTTTCTCTGATTTTAAGGGTTTGTATTTTGCCAAATTTCCATCTCTGCTTTTTTCACAATACTGGAATCAATGATGTATCAGTCACGAAATAAATTTGAGATTCATTTTCTATTATTGTAATATCTAATTTAATATGGTCTATCATTTTATCCGTTTGTATTGCAAAACCACACAAATTTTGCTTGTTTCCAACTTAATTAGTCTTTCTATCTGAAGAGTGTACCATCCTGCTTCAAACATCCATTTCTGACAAATCTTTTAGTGCAAGGCTTAAACAACTTGATCATGTCTTTATTTCCTATATTCTAGCTGGGCCAACTTGAAATATTCTGCAATGATGCCAATCATTGTTTCATCCCCAATTGCAAACACTCAGCATTTTTCCGACAGATTCTCCCCGTACACATATTTTCTCAAATTTCCCCTTTCAAATGCCTCCTTTTCAAAGAGGCTCAGGATATTGTTCAATACACATGCTCAGGGGTTTTCCAAAACTGACCAAGCAAATATATTTCCTAGATCTGTTTAAAATGTTCCCTTTGAATTCCATTCATGTCATTTGCTCCTTTCTTAGGCTTCAATATTATTAAATTTATTTTACTATTACTTTATCACGCCGATGGCAAATGAGGCACTGGAATTGCTATGGTGGCACTTATTTTGTTTTTGCACAAGGCATTCAAACATACATATACACATACATATATACTCATATATAAAAATTAGTGCACATTTATGTACAGAGACAAGCCAATAGCAGGTTCCCTGAGATAGTAGAAAGAACAGTCAAAAAATCCAAACCACAGTTCAGAGCAATTTCAAAGGGAATGAAAAATAAAAACAACACATTTACCATGTTTTGCAGCCGGTCCTCAGACTTCGAAATTAAATTAGCAAATAAAATAATTTACAACGTCAAGTATTCATCAGCGGACACGCTATAACATTAATATATAAAGTAGAGACCAACTAACGCGTGTCTCATCCTTATATAATATATTTTTTCAAATCCACCGCGCAGGCGCAGTTTTAATCCGCTGCAGTTAAAAATTCCGATTAAGCTTCCGAAATTGATAAAATCATTTCCCAAATTTATATAGTGTAGAAAAAAATTATAGAAATCTTTTCTTCCAGTGGCCTAGTATGTATACAAAGTCAATAGACTATATAAAAAATAGTGTACATTTATATATATATATATATATATATATATATATATATATATATATATATATATAATATATATATAATATATATATATATATATATATATATATATATATGTATAAATATATATAACATATATATATATGTATATATATAAATATATGTATACACATATATATATATGTGGGGCCTGTTGCATCAAAATAGAAACAAAATTTCTTTCCTGAGAGATCTTACTGCATGCAATCAAGCCCTATGCATAGCACTTGTGGAAACTCACCTCAACCTTGATATAGAGGACGCAGAAGTACACATACCAAACTATGCCATACTGCGAACAGACAGAAGGGAAAGGAGCCATGGTGGAGTTGCTGTATACATCCGAGATGACCTCACACCCCAGGTCTTGATGACATACTCAAATTCGGTATGTGACACCTTAATTGTATACATAAGACAACATAATATAGTCATATGCAATGCATATTGCCCACCGGATGCACCAAATCACATAGGCAAGTTTGAAGATTGCCTCACAAGAATTAAAGAAATCCTCATGAATCTGGAACACCACGTGACCATATTTCTTATGGGTGATTTCAACTTCCCCAACGTAAAATGGCCCGAAGATCACATACTCTCAGGAATGAATCATTGCAAGCAAGTACAGGTGGAGTCCCTGCTCAACCTCACCAATGCCTTATTCATGTCTTCTGTGCAAGCCGTATGCCAGAAATATGTCCCAGAGCACAAGGCTAAAACAAATAGGAGCAAGATTCCAAGAGACAGGAAGATCCTCATGAGACGACGGACGAAGGTTGCAAATCGTCTCAACCAACATCCCAAAAGTAGCGAAACGTCCCGCCTAAAAACAACACTGATGGAGATCGAAAAAAGGCTGCAACAATCCTATGTGAAGGAGAAAGCAGACAAAGAAGCCTGGGTTATAAAAAACATTCAATCAAACCCAAAGGTCTTCTTTCATTACGCGAAAGAAACAGTCTCAGTGCACTACAAGATAGGACCCCTTCTCCAGAAGGATGGCTCCCTCACAGACAGTCCAACTATGATCAGTGAGATGCTGAATGGCCAGTTCAAAAGTGTCTTTACCACCCCGTTGGAACACAGACAAGTGAACGAACCAGTGGACTTCTTTGCCGCCTCACCTATAACCAACGAGGCGGTTACAATAGAATGTATTGACATTAGCGAAAAAGATGTCCTACTAGCCATAGATGAATTGGACACAAACTCAGCCGCTGGTCCAGACGGTTTCCCAGCCATCCTCCTCAAAGCGTGTAAGCATGCCCTGGCAAAACCCCTTAAGATTCTCTTCCAGAGCTTTCTTGTGAAAGGCAAACTGCCAAGCAAGCTGAAGGAGGGAATAATATGCCCAATACATAAAGAGGGAAGTAGAGCAGATGCCAAAAACTATAGGCCTATCTCTCTGACTTCACACATCAGCAAAGTCGTGGAAAGGATAGTCAGAAAGAAACTAATCGCATTCCTTGAGGAGAATAACTTGCTGAGTAATACCCAGCATGGTTTTCGACCAGGTAGGAGCTGCCTGACCCAGCTCTTACAGCATTATGACTGGGTGTTGAGGCAGTTACTCATCAAATCAAATGTGGACGTAATCTACCTTGATTTTGCAAAAGCTTTTGAGAAGGTGGATCATGATATGATATGCCACAAACTACGTGACCTCGGCATAGCTGGAAAACTCGGAGTGTGGTTGCATGACATCATGAAAGATAGGAGTCAGGCAGTAGTGGTTAATGGAGCCACCTCTATGAACACACAAATAGTGAGCGGTATTCCACAGGGCACTGTCTTGGGACCACTGCTTTTTATATTGGCCCTCTCAGATATGCCCTCAAATGCCCGGATAGCCACTCTGGCCAGCTATGCAGACGATACGAAAGTCTCGCAGAAAATACAGAACCCCAGCGATGTTGCACACCTGCATCAGGAGTTGGACTCAATCAACAGATGGGCTGAGGATAATAATATGCAGTTTAATGCTGAAAAATTCCAGGTCCTGCGCTACCAGCATCCAAAACTGAATATTAAACTTACAGGATACACCGGTCCACAGGGAATTTCAATCCCAGAGCCTAAGTCTGGGACAAGTGCACATTACCAGGATGGCGACAAAGTGCAGACGACTGGCTGGGTGGATCCTAAGAACATTCAGAACCAGAGATAAGGAAACCATGATGGTCCTCTGGCGGACATTCGTCCTCAGTCGCCTGGATTACTGCTCACAGCTATGGTCACCCACCAGTGTAAAATTAACAGCAGACCTTGAAGCAATCCAGAGAAGATTCACAAAGAAGATCGTCTCTTTGCAACAGCTCAGCTACTGGGAAATGTTGAAACAGCTAAGACTCTACTCCCTGGAGAGAAGACGGGAGAGGTATGCAGTAATATATGTCTGGAAGATCCTGGAAGGAATTGTGCCAAATTTTGGCATTGTAAGCTACACCAATGCTAGAACGGGACGACACTGCATAGTGCCAAAGATCCCAGCAATGCCATCACGCTTCAGGACCAGCTTCTGCAACAGTCTGGGTTTCAAGGGCCCACAGCTTTTTAATATTCTCCCAAAGAGTCTGAGGAACTTGCACAAATTAGATGTAGCGGTTTTTAAATCAAAACTGGACATCTTCCTGTCAAGAGTCCCAGATGAACCTACCTCACGGCGAGAGGTGCAAATGAGAGTAGCTGTATCAAACTCCATTCTTCACCAAGTGCCACATATTAGACGAGGTTCGTCGCAATAACAGTGTAGCACAAAACGGCGGTGCATCGCATGGCCGCAGCTCTGAGCTGAAACTAGAAAAAAAAAAAATATATATATATATATATATATATGTATATACATATATATATGTATATATATAAATATATGTATACACATATATATATGTATATACATATATATATACATATGTATATATATGCTAATATATACATATATTTATATACTTATATATATGCATATATATATATGGATATATATATATATATACATATATATATGCATATATATACATATATATGCATATATATACATATATATATGTATATATATATACGCATATATATTTAAATATATATATGTATATATATATATATCTTTATATATATATATGTATATATATATATTATATATATACATATATATGTATATATATATACGATATATATATATGTATATATATATACGCATATATATTTAAATATATATATATATATATACATATATATATATACATACATATATATATATGGTGGCCATAACCCGAATTTACACACCCAACAAGGATGGTATGAACCTAAAACATCAACACACGATGAATTATTTTAAAATATTATTAACAATTAAATGTCAGTATACAAACAGCCTAGATACAAAACAAATATATACGAACAAAAATAAATTAATGCTACACTAGACGTGCCGTCAAAATATTTTTAAAGATAAATTTGTATAGTTCACAAATTCGGACTCAGAAACCTGGCTTCAGCATTTGTTCGTGACTCTAGATTCACAAATTTTGGTTTCCACAAAATTGGCCGAGCCTCACGAATTTAGTTTTTTTTTTAATATGGATTCCGTAAATTTGGATTTCATAATTCTGGCCTCACACATTTGGTTTTCGAATCTTGGACCTAAACATAAATCTTACGTCAAAGCAACCATTTAAACTTAAATGTTGATGTCACAAAACGGCTGCCGGACTACCTCAATAATTATAGTAAAAAAATTAAATAGTGAAACAAAAATAATCTAGATTGCTTTAAATTACACAAAACATTGCTTCATACAAACATGCTGATTCCATCCATTTGTATTTTTATTCGTATTCATAGCAAGTCACGATCCTAACCGTGAGCTATAGACATTTTTTTTCAGCTTATCGGACTTCGATATTGTAAGTCTTACTTACTTCTTTCGCCAAGTTCCTTACCTTTTCTTTTTCTTTCTCCCTCTTTGCGTTTTACTTCTCGTCTGTATGTATATATTGCGTACATATGTATATGTGTATTTGTGTGTGTATTTACGTCTTACATATATATGTATGCATATGTATGTGGTCTGTGTATATCCATCTGTGCATTTTGCTGTATATATGTATATTGATGGTTTAGTATGCGTATATACTGTTGTAAAATATTTTAATGTTTAATGTACTAATTGTATTAATCGAATTATATTTCATATATAATTATTGACAATATGTATTTTGAATAGGATGAATTCATTTATTTTGTTTATTTTGTTTATGGCATGCTTAAGACCGTAATTTGAAAGGACCAATGAAACAAAACCATATCATTTAACTACAATTGATCATATCGTTATTTCTGTTTTATTTTAATAAAACTGTCCGACGAACGGGAACGTGAAACAGCTTTTGTTATATTTCTGCTGCTTTTAAATAAAGCATATTACACTACCTCTGGTATTTAAGTACTCTTTTTTCCACCTTGTTTCACGTTTATGCACTTACTCTGGTATATATGTATATATATATATTTATACACACACACACACACACACACAAACACACACACACACACACACACACCACACACACACACACATATATATATATATATATATATAATATATATATATATATACGAAATGATGAGATGATGTATGTATATCAAAGGTAGAGATATTCAGTCACGAAATGGTTAACACGTGTGTGATGCACACGATTATTCTTTTTGCATTCTGTTCATTGTTTTTCTTTTCCTGTATCGGCTTTGTATCAAGAACGGATTCCCGTACCCCGGTCGAGGAGTCTTGTACTATGTCACCTTCTGTTTCAAGTTTTTCTTTATTTATCCTTTCAAGTAAAGCATCTTGTTTTTGAAAGTTTTCATTTATCCCTTAGGAGTGTCTTTCAGGTTTTTTCCTATATCAAATATACTGCACCTTGAAACGTAATAATTTATTCATGTAAACGCTGGTTAACTATATTCAAAGGCAAATATTATTATCTGTCCACCCCACCGCAATAGGCATAGGTGGTTTAATGTTGAAATACATACGTTAGTCAATTAGAAACTAGACCTTTTATACTTTATTTGATTACCCGAATGCATCTTCACAGCAATCATCAATTCATCTCGCCACTAAATATTAGATCACAAAGCAAGTAATGTTTGTGAATGGGTTTAGTCGTTACGTGTACCCTATTGCTTGACTGTTATTTTATTTTGTCGATGCTTGAGCGATGAAAAGCAAAGTTGACCTCGGTGCGAAATGTATTCCGAACCTAAAGGGCAGGAACAAACGCAGCAAAGCATATAATCGATGCTCTGCCACCTCACTACATTGACAACAGAACCAACAATAACAAAAACAACAACAATAATAATTAATATTATTATAGTTTATTATTAATCATTACGCTTTTACAGATAAATCGAAGATGGTACAGAACGATTGAATACAATACGATATGATGTGGTGCTATATAAAAGTGATTACAATGCAAGTAAAAACAAGAAGGCAGAAAATACAATCAAGGACAACTCCACAAATGTAAGTTGACTTCCTAGAGTTGACCGAGTAATTCACACAAAGCAATATTCACGCTGACCAGAATTCAAGCCCTCTCTCCCCATTTTCCTCCATCAATCTACAACTTATGCTCGAAGCACCCCCGAGCTAATTTGCTGGTAGTTTAAGTGGACGTTACCTATGTTTAAACCTTTCAAACCTATCCACTGTACAACTTCTTTCACGAAAGCCAGCAAACAAACGCAACATTGCTTCTTCTTCTCGACCATAGGTAAGCAGCGGGACAATGTTTAAAGTAAACATCACACATAGCCGAATCCGTCATACATGTGACAGATGCGTTCGGGTCAATTCTACAATTCAACAATACCAGGTCAGAAAATGTTCCTCGCTCTGAGCACAACTATTGCAGGTCTAGTTGAGGGCACTTCAATATCCGAACGGTTTATCTCCTAACGGCAAAACTCAAGCCTATTTACATTGCTTGACCACAAACATCCGGAAATTATGAAGATATTTCCATCACACACGAGCCTGTTTATTTTGTCGACAATAACAGTCTGAGAATATTGGAAATAACTGGAACATCGCCAATCGCATTCTCCGTCTATCTGAAGGCTGTGGGTGCATGACAAAGCTCTGTGTGTTAAGCGACCTAATTTGGTCTAGGCACGATCGAGAATTACATTTCACTCAGAGTGATAAAATGGTGAAAAATGAGTGTCTCAAATGGTGACGAGACACTCTTACAGCACAAGACACACTGGATACGTTACTGCTTCAGTGTATGTTTACGCTTTATCACCTGTGGCATCCCAATCCTTCACTTAGCTGACAGCAAATGGAACACCTGATATTTGAAGCACGCCCTTTGTACAGAAAGTGGAGGAACAGACATTCTCTCCTGTAAGACGTGAAATGGGGTAAGACGTGTCTAGTGTTAATACTTAATATTTTAGAAGACCAGTAATAGTAATTTTGTGGGATGTACTACAAACCACAGCTAAATAACCTTTATATCACAACCTATTCGTCTAAAAATGATATTGAAATTATAAAAAGCATACTTCAGATTCGGACTGCCCATAGATTACAAGTGAGACTAAAAATACTTGTTAATTTAACAATTCACAAGACTTCACTATTTTTAAAAAAATTACGTTTAATTACCAGTTTGAAAATTATAGATGGGTGGTCGCCGATTTCCATTTTTTTCTTTTAACCATCGACTGTTTCTTCCATTGTTTTTAGGTGAGTAGTACAAAAAAAAAACACAAAAATTGCCTAAAATTGGTATTGAGTGGCGGACGTGACTTTGAAGAAATTCGTAACTGTTCAAATATTTTTTTCTGCTTTTGTTTTTATTCCGAAAAGATGTCTCCCATTTTTTTTTCATTTCATAATGCAGTAAAAAATGGAGAAAATCGGCGTGAAAGAGGTGATTCAGTAATTTTCAATTTTGTTTTACTCAAAAAGTATTCCCTGCCATCATTTGTAAGGAGGTGGTGTATAACAGTTTTTAAATATCCCAGCCAAAAGAAAGACAATAAAAATTATATCATTGTGTTATTATGAAAGTCCACCAAAGCATTCTCTTGGGAAATACCTTGCACCGACGGAATACTCAGGTAGTGCCTGCATATAATGGGCGCCATTTTAAAGCTGGCGATTTTGGCACTTCGGCAGATGACGTATTTTTGCATTTTATGTTGTTTTGGATTTCTTTGGATTTGTGAACTTTCTTTAATCCATAAAGTTGCTGGTTTTCATCTCAAAGTTGGTTAAGTGATTGATTTCCTTTAACATCAGCGTATTTTGGTACTTTGTCGTCAGTTTACCTACTTGAATCATAGAAATTCTTTGAATTTGTTGTAAATATTTGAGCCAACATGATCATCGCATTTGTTGTAAAGATGTGAACTGGCACCATATCCCAACACCTCCCTCCCAAAACCATATAAAAACATATATTTCTAACAACACACATTCCAATAATAACCTTTTTTTGCTCTCTCCCTCTCCTATCATCCCCTTTATATTAAAAAACGTGTATCTTACACCTCCTTAACCCTCCGCCAGACACACACTTAACCTCATTTTTAACAGAAAATTACTAGAGTTTATCTTCATGAAATTAAGATAATTGATTCAGCCAGAAGAAAAGAATCTGGAAAATATTTGACCATTATATTTTCTGAAACGATCGTAATGCATCTCACTTGACTATATTTTATATTTTTATTTCATTCGGTAACTACTTTATTTCATTTCTTCGAGAACCATTTTAAATCTCCTTACCCTATTGAATTTTACTGCATACGAGAATTATTGTAAATCTTGTAAACATCTCACCTGCTCGAAATTTTAATTTAATTTATTTAATCCGATGTAATTTTCTGTATAATAATTGGAATTATAATAAAGGAAATATATATGTATATATTACTTTTATTCCGAATTCAACTGTGTATTGACCGGATTAGGAGAATGATAAACTCATCTGTCTTCTCTCCCACCTTAAACTTTGATATATATATATATATATATATATATACTAAGTAATTAAGGGTTTAGCAACGAATTGCCTCACCAACACACCGAATTTAGAAATAGCAGTCAAAGAGATATAGCTATTCCTTCTACTAAAAGGGGGATCTCAGTAAAAACACAGCACTTGAAAGGCAAACACAGACAGGTAAGAAAGAATGAAATGACGTCAATCTATCATACAATTTTAAGTTAGTAATTGATAATTATTCCAAATTAATTAATTTCACCCTTTATTGTTACTGATAACCATATTTTATCCCAGTAAATGACCACAGCATTTTGTCTTGGCTACACGCGGGTGGAAGGGGGCTGGTGACACAAACTTTCATTCACACTTTGAATTTCGTGGTACTGGTCATGCTTTGGCTCGCTCTGACACTGAGTTGAGATAATGCCTTCTAGTATCTCAAAATTTAATATACAATTATTCATAATTGTAGTATCCTGCGCCGATGAGAAAAGAAGTTTGGATAAGGTAGAATTTTCTAATTCTTATGCTTTCCTAAAACTTGATTTCGAAACGTACGTCCGTAGGTAACTTAAAATTGTATGATAGATTGCCGTCATTTCATTCTTTCTTTCTTACCTGTCTGTGTTTGCCTTTCAAGTGCTGTGTTTTTACTGAGATCCCCGTTTTAGTAGAAGGAATAGCTATATCTCTTTGACTGCTATTTCTAAATTCGGTGTGTTGGTGAGGCAATTCGTTGCTAAACCCTTAATTACTTAGTATTACTTAAATTTTCCTCGAATGGGGCTTTTACATGCCGAAATCTACTTGGTGTAATTGATAATTATTCCAAATTAATTAATTTCACCCTTTATTGTTACTGATAACCATATTTTATCCCAGTAAATGACCACAGCATTTTGTCTTGGCTACACGCGGGTGGAAGGGGGCTGGTGACACAAACTTTCATTCACACTTTGAATTTCGTGGTACTGGTCATGCTTTGGCTCGCTCTGACACTGAGTTGAGATAATGCCTTCTAGTATCTCAAAATTTAATATACAATTATTCATAATTGTAGTATCCTGCGCCGATGAGAAAAGAAGTTTGGATAAGGTAGAATTTTCTAATTCTTATGCTTTCCTAAAACTTGATTTCGAAACGTACGTCCGTAGGTAACTTAAAATTGTATGATAGATTGCCGTCATTTCATTCTTTCTTTCTTACCTGTCTGTGTTTGCCTTTCAAATGCTGTGTTTTTACTGAGATCCCCCTTTTAGTAGAAGGAATAGCTATATCTCTTTGACTGCTATTTCTAAATTCGGTGTGTTGGTGAGGCAATTCGTTGCTAAACCCTTAATTACTTAGTATTACTTAAATTTTCCTCGAATGGGGCTTTTACATGCCGAAATCTACTTGGTGTAATTGATAATTATTCCAAATTAATTAATTTCACCCTTTATTGTTACTGATAACCATATTTTATCCCAGTAAATGACCACAGCATTTTGTCTTGGCTACACGCGGGTGGAAGGGGGCTGGTGACACAAACTTTCATTCACACTTTGAATTTCGTGGTACTGGTCATGCTTTGGCTCGCTCTGACACTGAGTTGAGATAATGCCTTCTAGTATCTCAAAATTTAATATACAATTATTCATAATTGTAGTATCCTGCGCCGATGAGAAAAGAAGTTTGGGTAAGGTAGAATTTTCTAATTCTTATGCTTTCCTAAAACTTGATTTCGAAACGTACGTCCGTAGGTAACTTAAAATTGTATGATAGATTGCCGTTATTTCATTCTTTCTTTCTTACCTGTCCGTGTTTGCCTTTCAAGTGCTGTGTTTTTACTGAGATCCCCGTTTTAGTAGAAGGAATAGCTATATCTCTTTGACTGCTATTTCTAAATTCGGTGTGTTGGTGAGGCAATTCGTTGCTAAACCCTTAATTACTTAGTATTACTTAAATTTTCCTCGAATGGGGCTTTTACATGCCGAAATCTACTTGGTGTAATTGATAATTATTCCAAATTAATTAATTTCACCCTTTATTGTTACTGATAACCATATTTTATCCCAGTAAATGACCACAGCATTTTGTCTTGGCTACACGCGGGTGGAAGGGGGCTGGTGACACAAACTTTCATTCACACTTTGAATTTCGTGGTACTGGTCATGCTTTGGCTCGCTCTGACACTGAGTTGAGATAATGCCTTCTAGTATCTCAAAATTTAATATACAATTATTCATAATTGTAGTATCCTGCGCCGATGAGAAAAGAAGTTTGGGTAAGGTAGAATTTTCTAATTCTTATGCTTTCCTAAAACTTGATTTCGAAACGTACGTCCGTAGGTAACTTAAAATTGTATGATAGATTGCCGTCATTTCATTCTTTCTTTCTTACCTGTCTGTGTTTGCCTTTCAAGTGCTGTGTTTTTACTGAGATCCCCCTTTTAGTAGAAGGAATAGCTATATCTCTTTGACTGCTATTTCTAAATTCGGTGTGTTGGTGAGGCAATTCGTTGCTAAACCCTTAATTACTTAGTATTACTTAAATTTTCCTCGAATGGGGCTTTTACATGCGGAAATCTATTTGGTGTAATTGATAATTATTCCAAATTAATTAATTTCACCCTTTATTGTTACTGATAACCATATATATATATATATATATATATATAATATATATATATATATATATATTATCAATTGCCCATGATTTGACTTGTGAATTTGCATAGAGGATAACATGTGAAAATTATTATAAGCATGAAGCTAAAGTGAGCGAAGTAAAATAGTTAGTGTTCAATGTTCGTTTCATAGAGTGAAAATCTTGCGTTAGTATTTAAATTAAGCATTTCTAATGGGTAGTATGTGACAACTCTGTACATATAACATCGCTATTTGAAACCACGTGTGAAGCAAAGGTTAAACATTTCTGCGTGTCTCGGAATGAGTGGAGTATAATATATGATTGTAGGTTCAGAATGCCAGATCACTTTATAATTTAAATGTAAAAATGTCATTCTCTTCTAAGAGATAGACAGATAAAGTAAATTGAAACTATTGCCGATGTTAGAATTATAATTTTTAGAAATATACCATCAAGTCGGCTGTAATGAGAAATACATTTTTTCATCCCTTTCCCTTTAAATTCTTTCTTAGACATTGTTGAAATATCAGCAATTTCATTAATGCTTGGCATAATTTTATTTTCGTTCGACGGGTTCAATTTGCTATTGTCAACTAACTGATTTACATACAGCCTGGTTATAATCACCGAACCAAGTGTAGCGATACCACTTAACAGTGATAATATCATTAAATAATATCCAAGAAGTGAGGGTTGTTTTGAATTTTTTGGCAAATCATTGTAGAACTGTGCAACGTACAAGACATTTGATAAAAATATTGTCATTGCTAGAGAAACTTTCTCACCAGATTCTGGTGGTAGAAGGAAAATAGAAAAAGTCAATATAGTCATCATTGTTGTTGGAATCAGCATAGCGATTGTACCCAACTTTATTTTGCGATGTAAGTAGAGAGTAGCGGATGCGTACGAGAAAGTGTTTTTGTCATATACGTTACAAGAGAAGCTGATATCCCATTGATAGTTAGATACATGACCTACACTATTGCAGGAAAATTCTTTTATTCTTGTATCTTGAAACTTATGCGATGGGGTACCCATGGAAATAACGCATGCCTGTTCATCAAAAGGGAAATTGTAAACATTTATTGCACAAAAAGTGTGTAGTAATTTAATTGACATCATTTTCGCAAATCCATTAAAATCCACAGTTATTTCGGGAACGTTAGTTTCAGATTCTGATTCCTTTAATGTGTGGAACATTGTAATAGACGGGATCCATACCTTATCTATAGGTAGGTAGATATGTGTAATATTATTGTAGTTTAATGGATTCCATCTCAACAATTCATCCGTCCATTGCAATACAATCCAGTACCGGGACACGAGTATATTGTTTACGTAGTCCAAACCATGGAGTACTTCAAGAAATAATTTTGCGGTTATATCGACCGAGGCAGTTAAATTAATGACAGGTCTTATATGTTTCATATAATTAGATAATAATTTGTCTTTCAACCTTAACTCATCTTTGTACATTGGGTCACAATTTACTACCGATAGAGATGTAGTCAGAATCAGGACGATGCATTGAACAAATATCATTATGTATAATAATTCTGTATGGTAAATATGAGCGAATCACAGTTTCTTTTAGTTTTTATCAAGCAAAATTAAGAATTTCAGAAAAATTCTATTTTATTTTCTTTAAAAATAATATATTAGCTTTTTTCCTGAACACGTCATTCGTGTTACAGATAAGAATATTACGATTGATTACTTACATGAACATTATAACACATTATTAATACAAAAGAAGAACCCAAAATGCGTCTCAGGATGCGTTCTCATTCAATGAGTATAGACGGATTACCACATTGATAATCAGTTTTCATTGTAGCTGATTTTTTTTGCTTGGAAAATTAAGATAACGATCTGAATATATTTTGGTGATGCTGTCATAAAACTCCAATCAACTTTGCATGTTGCACAATGAATCCAAACGTCTTAGTAAAATATTCAGAAGCGACATCTTTCAATATTTAGGAAGCTATTCATCAAGGTATCGGACGCTATTATGCCGGTGGTTTCTGTAACGATATCCGCGTGAAGCAGTAAAGTGATATCGTTTATAGTGAAGGGAAGGAATTACTGTCAAACCTACTCTTCACTGTAGAGTAAATGGATAAGTCGGCAACCTAAAAAAATGAAGTTATTTGTTAGATCATATCATGTAAATCAAATTTTGCAAACAAATAAAATATCAATAACTCTGTATTCGTGAAAGAGCGAAGAAATAAGGTATACTTACAATGGCCGGGCGAAAATAAACGCCAAGAAATATAATAGGGAACCAAATCAAATTATGTAACATCAATCAAAAATAATAGGAATTATCTCATGCTGATGAATCTCTAACACTTTGGAATAGTTACGCATGTATGAAAGTTAAAACAATTATTTTCATGCTAAATAACGAAGAATATCAAGGCTAAATGATGAATTCATAAAACATGCATATAATAGTCTGCTTGTTCGTTCGCACGTAATACTTTAGTTAGTTTGGGAGGTGGAGATTTATTGACTCAGTGATGGAGTAAAAGTGAGAGAGAGAAATGGAGAGTAAAAACGGAAGAGAGGGACATTTAGAAAAGGGCGATTAATATTAATACACATTGTCCTAGTGGTCACTTAGTCAGCTGGAGGTCGATACGAAGGAGTAGACGAAAGGAAACGACGAGAGGAAAAGAGGGGAGAGAAGTGTTAATGGTGTGCGATGTGGTGGGAAAGGAATACTTATTACGTCCATAAAAAGTTAGCGGAAGATAAAGGTAGAGAGTGATGGACAGGGGATGCAGTTAAATTAAGAGAGAGAGAGAGAGAGAGAGAGGCAGACAGCGGTGGTGGATGTGGTGGTAGTAGTGGTGGTGAGTTGATATTGAAAAGTATTTTGTTTTATTGAGCTAATTTTTTATATACAGACCATCGCATACGCATAAGTGCGATTATTTATCGTTGCTCGCTTTAAAATTTGGGATTTTCTTATAACGGTTAATTTAGCCTAAACTCTTGATTAACAAGAAACACAGTTGCAGCTACCAGAGAATGGATGTGCAAACATAGAGCACAGATTAGAAAAGAAGAGCGAGAAGATATAATAAAAAGAAAAGACAACACTGAAGAGACGTAGGCGAGTGTCAAGAAAATTTAAAGAAAGCTAAAGTCATCCATTCTTTCTTCAATTGGTTTTCTTATTGTTTTTTTCATTCCATGGAGCTTACACAGACCCCACTTGTAAGTATATAATTTACTTAAAGTTATTCTAACAAAAACAAAATGATAGATATTGTCTGAGAAAATACACTGGTTTTATAGGTTTTTTATTTGTTACTATATTACCGTGGCGAACAATGAAGTACATTCTAATGAAAATAAAATTGGTAGAAATGCTTATACGCACAAGCATACATACATACAGTAAATGCCCCTGATGCACTACAAGGCACTGGCTCTCGTGGATTCTCATCTTAACGGATTGAAAGGGTTATCATGCACATTGTTTTGTCTTGGTATGAAAGACGGACTATGAAAATATTCTGCTCAATACCACAAATTTGCTTATCAGTTGTTTGACCTTAACCAGTTGACCATGTCCCTTAGTGGCTGACGATATGCGCATCTCTGATCACATGCAGAAGTAGTGGGGGAGCATCATAGACGTGTGTTGAAAGGAATTCTTTGAGGTTTGGATAATTCACCTTTAGAAACATGGGTGTGTATTTCACCGTCTTTAAATAACCCTTATCCAGGGACCTTTTGAGCGGGATGGGCTACTCGACCTGAAGAAAATACTAACTGGTTGTGATGCATGTGCCTGGTGTACCCTTATCAGACAGGTAGTCACGATGGATATACTGGGCTTCGTATATTTTACACCAGTGTTACTTTGATGTCATGCACTGTTCTCTCACTTAATAATAATATTAAGAAGAAGAAGAAGAAGAAGAAGAAGAAGAACAACAACAACAACAACAATAATAATAATAATAATAATAATAATAATAATAATAATATGAAGAAGAAGAAGAAGAAGAAGAAGAAGAAGAAGAAGAAGAAGAAGAAGAAGAAGAAGAAGAAGAAGAAGAAGAAGAAGAAGAAGAAGAAGAAGAAGAAGAATCCTTTCTCCTATAAGTACAAGTCTAGAAATTTGGGGGAGTGTACTAGTCGATTACATCGTCACCAGCGTTTCACTTTAAATTAATTTATCGACCCCGAAAGGATTGAAGTCAGAGTCGACCTCCGCGGAAATTGAAGCTAGAATGTATAGACGGACGAAATACCTCTAATCATTTTGCCCGGCGTGCTAACGATTCTGCCATCGCGCCACCTTAATAAAAACAACGACGACGACAACAACAACAAAACAGCAACAGCAACAACAACAACAACAACAACAACAACAACAACAACAACAATAATAATAATAATAATAATAATAGTAATAATACTTTCTACTGAATGCACAAGGCCTTGAAATTTTGGGGAAGAGGACTAGTCAATTCTATCGACCACAGTGTTTCACTGGTACTTAATTAGTCGACCCCGAAAGCATGAAAGGAAATTCAACCTCTGCGGAAATTGAAATCAACGTAAAGACGGACGTAATGCCTCTAAGCAATTTGTGCGCCGCGCCAATGATTCTGCCAGCTCGACACATTCACAATAATACTAACAGCAATAACAACAACAACAATAATAACAATAATAATAATAATAATAATAATAATAATAGTAACAACAATAATAAAAACAACAACAATAATAATAATAATAACAACAACAACAACAACAACAACAGCAATAATAATTATAACATAGACACAAGGCGTGGTATTTTCGGGGAGGTAGTAAGGTGATTACATTGACCCAAGTACGTAACTGTTACTTATTTGATCGACCCCGGAAAGAGAAAAGGCAAAGATGACCCCGGCGGATTTTGAACTCAAAACGTGACGAAGAGCGAAATGCCACTAAGCATTTCGTTCTGCGCGCTAACGATTCCGCCAGATCACCGTAATATTCCACAAGCAATAAAATATTTTCAAACAGAATAATATTATAAATTATAATATTATATTCTGCAGCAGAATAATATTATAAATAAAGCCTTCGCTTTCCTTCCATACATCAACTACAAGTGTAAAGAAAAACAATAGAAAACTGTTTAAAAAATGATAGACGTAATCATTTTAGTTTTCAATTTCTGTCTCTTGAGATTCCGCCTTTAATGTTACCTTCGTGGACTATCACACCATCTCAAGAAATAAATGGATTAAGAAGATATAAAATTCCATCTGACATATTTCAAAATATGCGTGAAACTGCCAGCCAATAAATATTACTGTAAACACTGTATATTCTTTTATGATCAGCAAATGTTTTCACGTTTTTCCAAGTGGATCAACAAAATTTTATGATATATACAAACACATACTACGTGAAATAAAATTAATGAAGTGGTAATTTATTGAATTAATGCTATGAAGGTATTGGTATTAAAGTCCAAACAACATGATATGCACGTATGGTGTTTCATTAAGTTACTGTTTGTAAATGAAATATTAATATGCTACATATTAATAAACTACAAATAAAAATTGGTGAAAGTAATAGTTACCGTATATCTTATTCGTATATCTGTCGTTTCTTATTCGCGTGTTACGATTATTTGATTATGAAATACGAAAATGAATATATTCTCTGCGAATTCAAAGCATACTTTCAACTATGGTCGCATTTTTAATGAAGAAATAATTTCAATATTGTAAATGAAAAAAAACGGAGGCAAGCTGCCAGATTCGTTAGCATACCTGGCTTAATGTTTAGCGACATTTTATTCGTCTTAACGTTCTGAAATCAAATTCAACCGAAGTTGACTTTGCCTTTTATCCTTTGGAAGGTCGATAAAGTAAATGCTAGCTGAGAAATGGAGTCGATGTAAAGGACTTCTTCACACCCCACACACCTCGTACTGAAATTTATGAGCTTCTGCCAAACTTTGAAGCTAGTATTATAAACGAAAAAAACAACTTGTATTATTGAAATTAAAAATCTTTTTCAATTCAATGAAGTTAGATATATCTATATAAAGAGTTTCAAACGTCGTGCATCGTTTTTACATGAGGAATTCGCAAGGATAATGTTGACATAAGGAAGGAGCAAGGATAATGTTGACATAAGGAAGGAGCAAAAATAGCAGCAGATACTGAGAGTATCTCTAAAATATACCAGAATAATGAACATATATATTTGAAAATATGGAAATAAATTGAAAGTTATGAAACAACTACCTGAATCAATTATGATTCTGACCACGTTTCGGATTCAAAGCTTCAAAGTTCAATTTCGAGATTTCTGTAATGTAAGAAATGGCAAAGACATAGAATGTATGCACTGAGCTGCTAATGTCAAGTGCTAGCATCGTCTTCTCTAATACATTGAGCTTTGTGTAAACAACTTGATATTATACGCTTAATATATGTATGTATGTGTATGTACCAAATTATGTATATATGTAAGTGTGTGTATGTACCTAAATATGTATGTATGTATATGTATGTACCTAATTATGTATGTATGTATGTGTATGTACCTAATTATGTATGTATGTGTATGTACCTAATTATGTATGTATGTATGTATATATGTATATGTACCTAATTATGTATGTATGTACATGAATGCATATATATATTCATAGTAAATTACACATACATATACATTTAGTCATACATCATATTTATGTCGCTGCTTAAAACTGACCGTGCAATCAATTGATTGTAATTAATAACGCTTATCTTTCCATTTAACCAGAACATTTGCAAAATGGATTATTATGAAGCATTTGAATGACATAAAAGAAGAATCTGCTACATCAATACTCAGAGACAGCAACGATACATAGGATACATTAGAAAGTCTTATCTACCATAAACTTCTTAAATCCTGCCATTGTTAATATGTATGTTTAGGTGTTTAGGTGTGTGTGCGTATATGTACAATCATAAGATCCAAGGATCTAACTGTTGCAAGTTTGTAAGCTTCGAGCAGTCCGTGATAGGTATTAAAAAAAACAACGTTCAGAATCGATAATTTGTTGGCATCGTAGGCTTTAGACTTTTCCCATGTCGAAGTTCGATCAGCTGAAAAACAAAAATTTATCGATTACGGTTAGCAAATTCGGTCACAAGAAATGGGTATAAAATACAAATTGAGGGAATGAAGCAGGTACAATTTAAGCTAAATACATGTCCTCGATACCAAATAGTCTCATGTAATTATTGATCAACGAAGGTTACTCTGGTTACCTTCTCATCAAGCCGATGATGACTCAGTTATATGAATGTTATACTGCCGTTAGAGAATCCCAAGTTAACTCGCCGCAGATATAATCTGAAATGAGTGGCAAAGCTGAAAGAACAGAATAGAAAAATCAAATTACTGGCAAACATCCAACAAACAAATATTTGAATAACTTGGTCAGTAGATAAGAAAAGTGAAATAAGAGAACATATATTAGGGAGAGGGGATAGAATTTCTACCACTGGGTTCAATCTTCTGCCCAGAAGCAAGAACGCGTCGAGTGCTCGAGGATGAATTTGGAGATGTGCCAAGAAGATGGGTCAAAATTGTTCAAAAGACTGATAACACAGGATGAAACCCGGGTCCATCACTATGATCCAGAGACCAAAGCCCAGTCAATGCAGTGGCAGCACCGTGACTCACCTCCTCCAAAGAAGGCAAGGGTGCAGCCCTCCGCTGGCAAGGTCGTGCTCACAGTCTTCTGGGAACAGGACGGAGTAGTGATGACAGATTTTCTGGCAAAGGATACCACAATTACAGGAGCCTATTATGCTTCACTTTTGAGGAAATTAAGAGAAGCTATCAAAATCAAGAGGCGGGGTAAGATCAGCAAAGGCATCCTCCTCCTGCAAGACAACGCTCCGGTCCACAACTCGCTTGTCGCCAGATCAGAAGCACAGGGGTGCGGCTATGAACTCCTCCCCCTACTCTCCTGACATTGCACCCTCTGATTTTCACCTCTTCCCAGCCATGAAGTTGTTTTTGAAAGGAAAGCATTTCCCAGATGATGCAGCCTTGATTTCTGAAGTCACGTCGCGGTTGGAGGAGCAGGCTGGTGACTTCTACAAAAACGGTCTCCAGAGCTGCACCAAACGATGGGAGAAATGCGTAACTCTGGGTAGTTCCTATGTAGAAAAGGACTAATAACTGTGCCAGGTTTCGTTACTCTACTGCTATGGGAAGTGAGTCAGCGGCATTACTTATTGAACGCCCTCGTATGTATCATCATCGACCAGTAAATAAAATATATTTTCATGTAGTAAATATATAGATCTTGAATTTATTCTTCATCTCTTTATGAACTATTGTAATAATATACAAGCAGCCATATCAACACCTTGTACTGACTGTATATTACAACTACTCTATTAGTAAAACGCTTATTAATAATTGAAAGAATTGAGTTTACTAAAATACTTTTAATTTGCGTTGCAAAAGACAAAATCAACCATATATTGTTATTAGATAATTCATCATTTCTATTAAAACTGGGCGCAATATTGCCTGCTTCATTATTTATAAAGTATATATTTACATTTACTTTTATTATTTTCATTATCAGGTGTAGTTTACTTTATATTCTTCACCTTCAAATTATAATCTAGCTTTTAATTTCACATGGTTGAACATACAAGGAAAAGAAGAAGATGAAAAAACCCAGAATATTTGTTTTACACGACTAAACAATATATTAGAATCCCCATACCAAAAGTATTATACAATATTATACAAAATAAGATTGTTTTCTTCTAATATAATAACCGTTCTCGCTAACACTTTTCAAAGTTTGAGTGTGGGATATAATTCGGAGTTAGAGATTTTGTTTGCAAGGAGAGATAATCGGTAACAAAGGTATTTTTCAGTAGAGGGGAGGTAAATCTGTAATTTCTGATATTGATTTGTATTTGAATCTGATTTATATCAATATCATGTTCAATAGATGGTTAAATTTTTACTTTTCAGTATGGGTTTACATTTAATTCTGGTTCATATTTTTCTATAAACGAGTCGTACTTGTGCTGAGGTCGAAATGGCAAATTGATATAATGGGATGATTAGCAATTGTTGTTGCAGGTGTTCTGCATATCTGTCAAAATGTTCACTGAGATATATCTGGTGATATTGAGGAGATGTCTGTTGTCTGTAGACTGTACATCTTCGTCTCTATGGCAGCCCGAGCATCTGATTACAGAATTGAATATAAGTCCATATTGAAACTTAAGGAATTAGACCACCTATTGAATATAATATTGATATTAGCCAGAATCAAATACAAATCAATATTTAAAATTTACAGACTTAACCCGCTCCTTTACTGAACAATACCTTGGTTACCAATTATCACCCTATTAAACAAAATCTCTAAGTCCGTATTGTATCCAAAACACCAACTTTGGAAAGTGTTAACGAAACCGTTAACTTATCTTGTAACATATTGCATAATATCCTTGCTATGATGATTCTAATATATTCGTTAATCGTGTAAAACAAATTTCCTGTGTTTTTTCATCTTCTCTCTTTACTTTTAACTCACACAGACACACACACACACACATATATATATTTATATATATATATATAAACATCACTCAAAGACATGTGGATTATATTCAAGGATCTTACTTTTATCATTCAATCTAGTTGATAATATTGCACTGCACGGGGAATATATGGTCCTCAGTTTGTTGTAAATACTTGTCTACTATATATCTATATATATATATATATATATATATAATATATATATATATATATATATATATATAATATATATATATATATATGTATATATATATATGTATATATATATATATATATATATGTGTGTGTGTGTGTGTGTGTGTTTTATATATGTATATATGTATGTATATCTTCCTCTATCCATCACGCACTTGTGCCTCCCTCTCCCAATTGCAAGCTGAAATTCCTCTCTGTATTAGAGCATTTTAACGCAATCCTTAACCCTTAGTTTAGGCTTATGCGCTGGTCTACTTCTACTTTCCAGCTCACCATACAACAGCTGCTTGGGGAGTCGCTCATCACTCATCCTTACCAAATGTTCCCACCTCAAACGTCTTTGCAATATCATTGACTCTATTCTTCTACTGCCACTCCTCTCAAGCACCTCCGCGTTACTAATGGTCATTATCTAGTTCAACCCCCAATTTTTTCTGAGACAGTATTGATGATATCGATCCTCCGGTAAACAACACACGCTTCACTTCCATATAGCAAAGATAGGAGGCCGCATGTGTTACATACCTTAACTTTAATTTAGAGGTCTAAAAAGACATGCTAATGGAGGGCATATTGTCGCATTTCTTTCTCCTGTTTGCCAGCACAGTTGTCTAATATGTAATAAAATGTGTAAAAGCTTGGGTGGGCTTAAAATTAATATAAGGGCATCACATGGCAACAATTATAAATCCTTTCAGTAAGTCTTCTCGGATATGGCTTTTCTTGCGTAACGAGGATGCAGCTATGTCGTGGTTACTAATGCCTGTTTATTAAACAGCATGACTACCCGTCTGATAAGGGTACACCAGGCACATGCATTACAACCATATGTGCGTGACATGGTGACCTCATATAAAGATAAGCAGCACATGACCTTGCATGTGTGGCCCAGTTAGAATTTTCTTCTAGTCGAGTAGCCCATCCCGCTCAAAAGGTCCCTGAATAAGGATTGTTTAAAGATGTTGAACGAACCACCCATGTTTCCAAATGTGAATTACCCAAACCTCCAAGAATCCCTTTCAACACACGGTCATGATGCTCTCCCACCACTTCTGCTCGTGATCAGAAATGCACATATCGTCAACCACCGAAGGACATGCTCAACTGGTTATGGTCAACAACCGACATGCAAATCTGTGGTACTGAGCAATATATTTACTGTAGCCCATCGTTTATACCAAGATATATCTTTTGCTCTTCGAATCCAGGACACATTCCCGTACAAGCTACACCGGTCGACAGGTCTCACACTACAGATCCTTGTTCCTTTCTTTTTCTTTTCAACAGTTCACTCAAGAGATGAAATCGTCAACATATTTTGAAAATATGCATCCATGTGAAATATAAATTACAAATTTTGGCACAAGGCCAGTCAATGAGGCCGGAGTGGTAAGTCCGATAAATTCGGACCTAGAATTCAAATGGTGTTTTTTTTGTCACCAAACCGAAAAAATGAAATGCAAAGTCGACCCAGACGGAACTTGAAATCAGAAACAGGAAATGTCGCTAAGTGTTTTGCTCATTGTGCTACGATTGTGTCAGATCACTGAATTTATGCAATTAAAATATTAGAAAGAATTGTGTTGTTGCTTTCGCTATGATCTTATTGCTGACAATGATATTTCTTAAACGTTTATTTGTTGAGTCTTCTGGTTCAATTTTTACAAAGTCTTCAGGTTACTTCCTTTTAAATCAAGCATTTTGGTTTTTGGCATTATTCACTAGCCATGATTTTAAGGTTTTTTTGACAACGCACAATCAGCTACACCATGATAAACATCAACTTAACATTGTAAACGTTATTCTACCACTATAGAAAAGTATATTCCAAGGCGAAAATTTGTCTAACTCCACCACTATAATAAGGACAGGTAATGCAGTGTCCCAAATACATATATTGGCCAAACAGAAGCCAAACATTTAATAATCTGAGAGTGGTGAGCCGAATTCTTTTCCGCAACATTCATCTATTCATCGCGTCTCTAAATTTTCTTGTACAAGGCAGGCAATATTAGTGAATGGGCTTAGTCGTTTGCATATACCCTAGCTGAACTGGTATTTTATTTTACCAATGCTTGAGCGACGAAATGCATAGCTGTGCTTGGTGCTAAAGAGCAGGAACAAATACGGCAAGGCATATTTTTCTATACTGAACCACTCCGGCGCCTTGAGAACAGAACAAAAAATAACAACAGAAACAAAGGCAACAATAATAATTATTACTAATATTTTATTCGTTATTACATTTTTACAGATAAATGGATGTGAGTACAGAAAAAAAACAAAAACTAATAAGTACAAAATTCAAGCAAAAGAAATTCCACAAAAAGTGTTAAACATGAAAATCACACAAAGCTAAGTTCAAGTAAATCTTTCCATCTTTCTTTATGAAGCTACAGGCCTATGGACGGATCGAGCCTGTTCTCTTGGAATATCGTTGTCACTCTCACCAACCTTTCAATAAATGTTCTAGTACGTAAAGTGGAAATCGTCTGTTTTTAACATTTTCAAATTCGTCCAATACATCACTACTTTAGCGAAAGCCAATGAGAATGATAAATATTTTGTTTCCTTCCTGATCATTGAGAGGAAGTAGGACAATATTTAAAATAAACCCCATTCATAGGCGAATCCGCGAAACATGTGACAGCTGTGTTCGGCGCAAATCCACAATTCAGTGAGTCTAGGGCTCTGGACAAAAGTATGTAGCAATATTTCTTGCTCTGCGCGAATCTCCGGCTGGTACTTAGCTGTAAAGTTTATTTCCTACTGGCAATACCACAGGTCACTTTTGTGTTGCCAGACCAGAGACGCCTGGAGATTATCTATGAACCTTGGCAAAAAATACTTCCGATCCAGACGAGCTTGTTTATTTTCATCAACAACTACAGTCTATTCGTGGACGACCCATCTAGCTGAAGGCCACGAGTGTTTAACGAAACAAAGGTTGCCAAATTTTGCTCCGGTTTCGTCATGAGCACGACTACAGCTCACTAAAAATCTGATGAGGTGGTGAAAAAAGAGTCTCTCAAATGGCAACTCCCCATTCTTGCTGTCAATGACACATTAGTTGCGTTTCTTCAAAAGTACATGATTACGCATTATCACAAGTGACATCCAAGTCCTTCAATTGGGGATTGATTACAACAAACGGAACAATTAAACTTTGAAAGACGCCGCCTCCTCAGAAAGTTGACGAGTACACAATCCATCCGTTAAGATGTGATATGTTACAAGACATGATAATAGTTAATCTATAAAATTTTAGAACAAGGGCAGAATTCTTTTGGGACGTGCTAGAAACAACATCTAAATCTCCATTAAATGATACAAATTTTCGTCTGATAATTACCTTGAAATGCCTTATTAATTTAACACACTCACCGGTCAGATTTCCACTTATTTACTTATTATATTTTACTAAAATTTTCTAATACTACTGAAAAGACTGCAAGTTGCCACGAAAATTTTAGTGAAATAAAATAAGTAAATCAGTGGAAATCAGACCAGTGTGTGTGTTAAATAAATAAGGCACTAAAACATAAAGACCCCTCCCAGACACAATAAAATATACTTCTCACACGAATTCACATAAAGAATCTTGCAAACCACATACAAAAACGAAATTACCTTAAAATTATAAACAAAATCAAATCGCAGATTCAGATTGTTCGTATTTTAAATGTATTGCTGAAAAACACTTTCATAAAACCCAAAATTTTAGGGTTTATGGGGAGCGGGGTAAATGAAAAATTTTTTTAAATGTCACTGTTTTTCAGTTACGTTTCTTTTTCTGTTTGAAAATTAATGCAGTGCGTGTTATAATGGTGGACGCCGATATTCAAATGGCAAGACAGCTTCCATCAGTTATAAGTACGTATTGCAAAAAGACAAGATCAAACGGTTAGATAAATACTGAATAAAGGAGAGGAGTTTCAAAATATTCATAACGTTTCTTTTCCTTTCATTGTGTCGAAATTGCCTCTCATACAATTAAGTGCATAGTACCAATAAAAAGAAATTAAGAAAATCGCCCCGGAAAAGGGGAAAGATGTTTCTTGATTTCTCAAAACTTTTCGTTCATGAAAAACTTTCACCATTTCAAATTGTGTGGTGAAAAAAAAATCAATTTATAAACACCCACTAAAATTAAAGAATATCCAGCCTATGTGAATGTGCCATTCCGAAAATCCATTACGGTATTCTATTGTGGAAATATTCCGGCAACGATGGGATACTTGGGTAGTATTGTTATATATTACGAACATTTGTGTATGTACATAGTAGCAATATATATATATATATATAATATATATATATATATATAATATATATATATATATATATATATATATATATATATATGAAAAAACAAGTCAAAAATAGAAAATGCTAAAATAATTTTATAGTGAACATTTCAGTACCGGTTTCGGTCATTTTGAGACCTTTTCAACTGTAACGATTAAATAATTAAATTTAGAAAAATTAGAAGAAAAGTTTTTTTAAAAGAATATTTCTATAGTAGTGTTCAGATTTAAGTGGCATTCTGCCTTTCTCTGACTCCCTGTTTGCACTTGTGTGTCGGATATATATATATATATATATATATATATATATATATTATACATGTACGTGTGTGCACGCGCGGGCGTCTGTGTGTTCGTATTGATCCTTGGCCTGTTCAGAGACGATTTGACACGACTTATGTGCTTCGTTTTTCATACTGGCTTGCATAGCAAAATTTAATTATAAACAAGAAGGTAGATTGTACAAAGTTGAGTCACAGAACTTTTTTACAATATATGCCCCATACCGTTAGCAATGTACTGCCAGAATTTAAGTTAAGCTTTTCCAATGTGTAATGTGAAACAAACTAGACAGATAGTGTTAAATATTGGCAACCACATGTAAAGCAAAGTTTAAATATTTCTGCATATCTGAGAATAAATACATTTGTGTATATGAATCTTTAGAATACTGAGTGTTCTTGTAATTTAAAAGGAATAAGTGTGTTCTGTAAGAAGTAGTCAAAAAATTTCTATCGAAATTATTGTTGATGCAACTGCAATAAATATTCGAAATATGACATGAAATCAACTGCAATAGAAGATAAATTTTATTATTTTTTTTACCTGGCATATCCCCATGGATTACACGGCCCGATTACGCGTGAGGAATCATTGAAATATCTATCTAACATGATTCTACTTAGCTGTGGACAGCTAGATTGGGTATGAGCAGGTAACTGGCTAACATACAATGGCGTTTAACCACCAAAGCAAGTGCAGCTATACCACTTGACAATAATATCATTTAATATAAAATAAGAGTCAAAGCTGGTTTTTGAATTACTCTGTGTGCTTTTCTCCATTTATAAAATGTATAGGACATTTGATAAAAATGTTATAGTTGCTCTAGAAATGTTCTCCTCCGATTCAAAAGATAGTTCAAAACGGTCATCATTATTGCTCGTGTCAGCATACGTATATTGCCCTCGTGGAATTTACGTTGAAAGTAAATGAGAGCGCTTGCTTAGCTCTTGTTGGTGTTCTGACTATCCTCCACATTAATAAAGTAGATAGACAATTCATAGTTTCATGTGCAATTGTCATAATTTGAGGACACTTTTGTTACATCTCCTTGGATATGTTTATGGAAAAGAACACAAAGCAATTTCTCACATCTCTGATTCAAATGGGAACAATATAATCGTTCACCTGATGCTAGGTATTTAGTAATTTAATGAACGACATGTCCACCGATCCATTATAACTAGCAATTACGTGGAGAGAATTATGTGTTCTAATTCTTTGATTGTGCTACACATTGAAGTGATAGGCTCTGTATCTTATTTTTATGTGCAAAGATAAGTGCAATGTTATTATGGGTTAATTGATTCCATTTCAGCAGATCATGATTCCATTACAATCCAATATCATGCCTTTCCACTGGTGTGTTACTTACAAAACTACAAAACCCACACCAAAGTGTATTTCGAGTCATATTTCTGCATATATATATATATGCATATATATATATATATAATATATATATATATATATATATATATATATATATATATATATATATATATATATATATATATATATATATATATTATATATATATATATATATATATATATATACATATATACATATATATATATGTACATATACATATATACATATATATACATACATATATATATACGTTTATATATTTGTTGTGCAAGATTTTTTATGTGAAGTCGTGTGTTGAAACAGATATTGTTATATTTTGGAATGGTCATTTTGCCAGTTTAGCCAATAAAAACACACGCACTATATATTCGGTTTTACTTTGCTTCAGTGTTATTTATTTTTTACATTAATCTTAATCTTATTTCGGCCAGAGTTCTTTCGTCAAACTCCTGTGACCGCATCAGTGGTCCTTTGTTTTCTTCTTTCTTATTTGTGTCTCTACTTACTAACCGTCAGCCATTTTGTATTTCTATTGTATGTCTTCATTTGCGCATGCTTATATCTCTATGTGCGTCTATGTTTATTTAGTGTGTGGGCAGGATGCCTGTAATATTTGTATCTTCTGTTTATATACGTTCATGTATAAGCTGAGGATTAAGGTTGTTGAAAAGCCAGGCAACCCTATCAAATCTATAATTGGTAGAACCTATCCTTTTAGTAGAACTCCCTGTACGGATAAGTACTGTACTGTATGTAGATGTAGCCCACTAACAAACTATAAAGCCATAAATGTAGTCTATAGTATAAGATGTATAGAGGGACGATGCAATAACAAGACAACGACATACGTAAGGGAAACGGCAAGAAGCATAGGAGAGCGGGTAAATGAACATTGGAGACAACTCAAGGAAGGTAAAAGCTCATCGATTCTGTACCAACACGCCGAACAGAAACACGGGGGATCAATCAACAACATAGAACTTAAAATATTGTCCACACATAGAACAGTTGCAACAATCAGAGAAATTACAGAAGCTACACACATAATAGAAAATAAACCTAGCCTGAATAGAAAACTAAATGGAACACTAGCACACACACAACATATGACGGTAGAGGATCCCGAAAACAATAAATACACAGAAAAATTAACAAATAGAAATAAATAGCTATATTATTTTTTTTTATTATTATTATTATTACTAGCATTGTTGTTATACATACATACATACAAGCATATGTAATGATAATAATAAAGGGATGTAAACACATGAACAAAATAAGAAGAAACAAAAACAACAACAACAAAAACAAATTACATGAACGTATATAAACAGAAGATACAAATATTACAGGCATCCCCCCCACACACACTAAATAAACATAGACGCACATAGAAATATAAGCATGCGCAAATGAAGACATACAATAGAAATACAAAATAGCTGACGGTTAGTAAGGAGAGACACAAATAAGAAAGAAGAAAACAAAGGACCACTGATGCGGTCACAGGAGTGTGACAAAAGAACAATATATATATATATCGATCCATGCAATTAGATTAATGACAGGTCATATGTTTATTATAGTTGATGACTTATCATTTACACATCGGTTTATAATTTGCTATAAAAATAAATGAAAATTCAGGAGCATGAAATTAATATATACAAAGTAAATCAAGTAAGTTTCTAGTTTTAGCTGCTTACACCATATATTTTGCGTATTTAAATTAAGCATTTCAAGTGTGTTATATTGAACAACTCTGAATATATATTATCAATTTTGTGGACCTCGTGGTACTTAAAATGTGAACGTCCCTACACATCTGACAATAACTAAAGTATTATATGTGATTTTCGAGAAAGAATGCAGGATAATATTATAATTTAAAAATACCCTAAATTTCCAAGACTAAGACAAATAAATGCAGTTGAAAATGATACCGTTATTATAATGATAGATTTTAGAAATATGTCATCAAGTTGGTTGTAACGGAAAATATATTTTTTCGTTTTTTTTCTTGGCATGTCTTTTTTAAGTACAGAAGGATTGGATTCTTCTTTAGATATTATTGAAATATCTGTAACTTGATTAATGTGCGAGGACATAGTACTTTGATGCGATTTGATATTATCAGACGACTGATTTACATATAACTTGCTTATAACCACCGAACCAATTGTAGCGATACCACTTAACAAGGATAATACCATTAAATATAAAACAAGAAGCGAGGGTCTTTTTGAATTTATCGGTATGGTTTTCTCGATTTCAACAAGGTACAAGACGTTTGATAAAAATATCATCGTACCTAAAGAAACTTTCTCACCAGATTCTGGAGGTAGAACGAAAACGAAGATAGTCAAAATAGTCATCATTATTGTCGGAATCAACTTAGCAATGGTACTTGAATTCAATTTACGACGTAAGTACATCGTAGCATTTGCGTAGTTGTATTTTTCCTTTATGCCATCTGGGTCGCAAAACAATGTGATATCCCATTGATAATTGCGTAAAAAGTCTGCTTTACTGCAAAGCAATTTTTTTATTTTTATATGTTGAGGTTCATACGTTGGTATATAAATAGAAATATCACACATCTGTTTATCAAAAGGATAACTGTAAGCATTCATTTCACAATCGGCATGCAGTAATATGGCTGACGCCATTTCCACAGATCCATTGGAATACACAACTACATCCTGACAACTATTTTTATATATTGTTTCCGTTCTTGAGTTGGATAATGTAGTAGACGGGATCCATATCTTATCTTTAGGTAGATAGATACGCGTAATATTATTATAGTTTAATGGATTCCATCTCAACAATTCATCCATCCATTGCAGTTCACTCCAAAACCGAGCCTTAAGTATACTGTTTACAAAGTCCAAATCATAGAGTTCGTCAAGATATAATTCTGCATTTATATCGACCGATGTAGTTAAATTAATGACAGGTCTTATATGTTTCGTATAATTAGATAATAATTTACCGTTCAACCGTAATTCGTCTTCGTACATCGGATCAGTATTTACTATCGACAGAAATATTGTCAGAAACAGAACGAGGTACTGGACAAACATTTTTATTTATAATTATTCTGTAAAGAATATCTGTGAAAATTCAATTTCTTTCATATTTTATCATGAAAAATTAAGAATTTTTGAAAGAATTTGGCTTATTTTACTTAATTATCAGATATTAATTTCTATCTCAAAAGCGTGTCATTTGTGTTGTTGAGGAAAATATTACGACTAACATGAAAATTATAGTTTAATACTAAAATAGAAAAACCACATTGTAAATACAAAATAAATACGCAAACATATATCGGCATGCCTTCTTTTCCACTTAAAAGTATAGACGGATTACCATACAGATAAATCGTATTATAGCTAATTCTATTACTTGGAAATTAAGATCAGAATCTGAACAGAACTTTCTGGTGCCGCAGTCATAAACATATAATCAGCATTGCACGTTATATATCGCATCCAGTGTTTGTGGTAACATATTCATAGGTGTCCTTTTTTAATATGTGCGAAGGTATGGACGCTTTGTATCGGCTACTTCGGTGATGATATCCGCATGAAACCGTAAATCGATCTTGTGTATAGTGTTTCAAACGTTCATTTGACTGTAAACAGATGAATCGGCAGCCTAAAAAAAAACAAGGTATTTGCATGATAATGTTAGGCAGATCAAAGTTTCTACCAAAAATAGTTCTCTGTAAAAATTTTGTGTAGAAACAAAATGTGTAATTACCTTCAAGTTAAATAACCAAGTAAAATATCATAGTTCAACGTTATCTTGAAGAGATATAAATATAAAATTTCGAGTTATTAAAAGAAAATGAAAGATTGCGTAAGCTTTCTTATTATTTGTATCATGGATATTATGATGTCAAACAATGAAATACACTTCAATGAAAATTTAATCGTTAGATATCCCCCTCTCTCTCTCTCTCTCTCTCTCTCTCTCTCTCTCTGTATACACACACACACTCACACACAAACACGCGCGCACACACACACACACACACACACACATATATATATATATACATAATATTTTTACATTATTTACGTTTGGCGGATATTTGTCCTCATCTTGTTTGTTGGTAACAAGAGAACCTGCGTTCTCATTCCTAAGGTATTTTGTTATTACTATTATTTAGGTGATGATGTTGCTATTACTATTATTCAGGTCACCCGTGGGCTAATTATGGAGTGAATTTTTAGGGCTTATAAATCTAATATTTTCCTATCCTTCTTTAATACCAGTTCCCATATGCTATTTATATCTTCACTCGTTCTGCTTAGGAGGTTGTTGTGTCCTAGCATAGGTGCTGCTTCTTTTAGTTTTCGTATTTTCTAGTGGTGTCCTCTGTTTGTTATTTTAACAGGGGGAGGTGGCCCCATACATGATCAGCTATACCTGATTTACCAATATCGCCTCGTGTCACAGCTTTGCGATGTCCACTACCCTTATTTTGAGGGGGCTGCATGTTTCATCTTTGTATAGCCTACAACAGCTGCATGGGATGGAGTACACGCAGTTTTTCGTCACATTCTCTTCTATTGGTGGTTTTACCCGAAGGAGATATTTCCAAAGTGTTGTATTACTCTTGAATACTGTTCTGATGTCATATGGGCCACATATCTTTTGTATCTTTTCGGAGAGGCCTTTCACATAGGGTGGGCAGACTGTGGACAGCTTATCGGTTTCATCCTCACTTCTCTTCATAATTGGAGTGGAGAGTATGTTTTCGGGGATTGTTGTTGCTTAATAGATTGTTACTGAGCCTGATCACTTCTTCATGGTGAGTATCATGATCTCTACTTATATTCTTTGCTCAATGTTTTAGGCACTGAACAATCCCTCTCTTTACACTGTATGGATGGTGGGAATCGAAGTTAAGGTATCGTCCAGTGAAAGTCGGCTTGCGGTATACGGATGTCCTGAATCTATACTAGGTGCGTGTTATTAATACGTCCAAGAATGCTAGCTGATTTTCCTTTTTCCACCGTGAACTGCATGGATGGCTTTTTTGAGTTCACATGATCTAACAGCACTTGGACATCTTCCTGGTGGGGCCAGAGTATAAAGGTATCATTAACATATCACAGCCATAGGGTTGGTTTTAGTGGTGTTGATCCTAAAGCAAAATTATCAAAGTATTCCATGTATATATTGGCTATTATGAGTGATAATGGCGAACCCAAAGCTAAACCCTCTTCTTGTCGATATATATCAGTGTCCATACTGAAATAGGTAGTTTCTACACAGAAGGTCAACATTTCCATCAAGTTCTTATTGGTATACTAGTGCGTTCTTTGAGATGGGTACCTGTTACTAGTTTTTCTTGAATCACCGATATTACTTCACCAGTTGGGATTTTGGTGAACAGGGTTACAACATGTAGACCCATCATCTTGTTGGATTCAATGGGGATATCCTTGATCAATTCTGTGATTTGGTTGGAATTCTTCTCGTACGATGTCGGCTTTGCTGCTAATGGACTGATTTTATCCACAAGGTAGTGGCTCAGTGGATGACATACTGAACCTCTGCAACCTACTATAGATCTGAATGGAATACCATCCTTGTGAATTTTAGGGAAACTGCACATGTCTGGTATTTTACTGTAGTGCTGAGATACGGCCCATATGACATTAGGACAGTATTCAAGCGTAATACAACACTTTCCAAATATCTCCTTCAGATAAAACCACCAATACAAGACAATATGACCCAAAACGGCGTGTACTCCATATAAATAGCATTATTGGAACCGGTATTAAGGAAGAATAGGAACATACTTGATATATAAGCCCTAAAAATTCACTCCATAATTGCCCACGGGCATATGGCGTAGTGGTTGAGGGCACGGGCTACTAACCTCAAGATTCCGATTCCAGGCAGTGATCTGAATAATAATAATGCTAACAATATTAATGATAATATCAATATAATAATAATAATAATAATAATAATAATAATAATAATAATAATAATAATAACAACAACAACAATAATAATAATAATAATAATAATAATAATAATAATAATAATAACAACAACAACAATAATAATAATAATAATAATAATAATAATAATAATAATAATAATAATAATAATAATAATAATAATAATAATAAATGCCCTGATGCAGTACCAGGCAGTGGCTCTCATGGCTTCTCATCTTAACTGATTGGAAGTGTTATCATGTACATTGTTTTGTCTTGGTATAAAATATGGTCTACAGCAAATATTCTGCTCAATACCACAGATTTGCTTGTCAGTTGTTTGACCTTAACCAGTTGAGCATGTCCCTTAGTGGCTGACGATATGTGCATCTCTAATCATGAGCAGAAGTAGTGGGGGAGCATCATAGCCATGTGTTGAGAGGGATTCTTTGGGGTTTGAATAATTCACCTCTGGAAACATGGGTGGTTCTTTCAACATCCTTAAACAACCCTTATTCAGGGACCTTTTGAGCGGGATAGGCTACTCGACCTGAAGAAAATTCTAACTGGGCCCCACCTGCAAGGTCATGCGCTGTTTACCTTGATATGAGATCACCATGTCGCGCACATATGGTTGTGATGCATGTGCCTGGTGTACCCTTATCAGACGGGTAGTCATGATGGGTATATTGGGCTTCGTATATTTTACCCCAGTGTCACTTTGATGGCATGAACTGCTCTCTCACTCAATAATAATAATAATAATAAGATAATTGTAACGGCAATGATGGTCGTCTCCCCGCGAGCCACTCAGAGTTCAAAAATGATAACATTATCGTAGCACCAAAATGTTTTTGGAAACTAAAAGGAAAACTAAATCAGTATACCAAATCGCTTGTCCTATGGTTAATCTGGAAGCGCGTCCCCCAGGGAAGAGCCTGCCTGGGATCGAAAAGTCATCAACTGGCACAAACTCTTCTCCGAATACGGACATGGATGGTCACTTGAACGGGAAATCCCCCAAATCGAGCCCTCCAAGTTCACCACCACAACCACCACAGAAAGAAAAATGTAAGCGGAACAAATGGACCCGAGAAGAGTATAAAGAAATAATATACGCTTATTACTATGCATTAGGCAGGTCATCTCAAGAGAGACACACCGCAAACTCTTACAGTATATGGAGAACACGGAATCAAGACAGTAGACCCTGTTTGGACGAGAACAAATTGGCAAATGTGAGGAGGGATACCCTTAGAAATAACAGACTCACAGACAGTGAAATAAGCGCGATTAAGCACGCAACGGAAAATGACACAAATATAAGACACAAAGGAAATGAAGAATCAGATAAACAGAATAGCCCGCCACAAGGCTTAATTGAAAGACTGCCATCTGATCAAAGCACGCAAAGGCCTGAAGATACAAGAAATTCTATTGCATCTGTTAAAGATAGCCAGGGAAATGATAAAACAACAGTAACTGAAGATCTCGCATTTGCTGAAGAACACAGAGAGTCTATGGCAGAAATGAGGCAGAAAATCCTGAATTCGCTTGAAGTTGTAAGACATACAAGTATGAATGATAGAGAACCACTTCATAAACTCTCAAATACAAACCAAATTAAAAAACAAATCAAAATTCGCAACTATGTAACAAATGAAATAATACAAGAATTAAAACATGATTTTACTGAGTTAAATGAAATTATTTACGTTTCTGCTAGGGCAATTGAAACCAGCTGTATGCCCTCGAAAAAACAAAGAAAACCAAACCTGGGAAGAAATCAAACCTGGAGAAGTAAAATTGAAAAAGAGATTGAATTTACGAGAGGGGAAATATCAATATTAAATGAACTAATATGTGGAAATCATGTAAGATCCAGAACAGGAAGAAAGATGAAGAGAAAATTTGGATCCTCACCAAGAGAAGAACTTATATCAATAAAAGAAACGCTGAAACAAAAAGTCCAAGCATAAGCTCAAAGAATACGAATATTTGAGAAGAGAAACAAGTTTTACAAGCAAAATAAGCTGTTCACATCCAATGCCAAAAAATTCTACAGAGAAATAGGGAAGGAGAAAGTAACCGTTGAAGCCCCCCCCCCCTCCCATGGAGGAAGTTCAAAACTTTTGGAAAAGGATTTGGAGTGACGAGAAGACGTACAACATAAATGCAGACTGGATTATACAAACAGAAGGTTCCTACCAAAATTTACAACAACAAGCATGGGAAGACATCACAATAGCACACCTAAGAAAGGCACTCACGAAGGCCCATAATTGGAAATCCCCCGGTAAAGACAGGGTGCCGAATTTCTGGATCTCACCGCTCCCATGCGCACACGGTAAGCTAGTTCAGCTGCTCAATGGAATTATGAGAGACCCAAAGAAAACACCTGAATGGTTAGCAAGTGGTATTACTTACCTACTCCCAAAGATTAACGAAACCAAACTTCCAAAAAACTATCGGCCTATAACCTGTTTATCCACTACGTATAAAGTCCTAACATCTATCCTGGCGGAGAAAACATGCATTCATAGAGAAGAACGATATTTTCCCCATTGAACAAAAAGGGTGCCGCCGAGGCTCATACGGATGCAAAGATCAACTGCTAATTAATCGTATGATCCTTGAGAACTGTCACAACAAGCGCAGAAATCTCAGCTCCGCATGGATTGACTATAAAAAGGCCTTCAACAGTATACCGCATCCATGGATCTTGAGATCGCTGGACATCTTCAAAATTTCCCCTGTGATTTCAAACTTCCTGAAGCACAATATGTCGTGGAATACGAATCTCCAATTATACCACTCTAATGGAGTACTTGCTTCAGAGAATATAAACATCAACTGTAGCATTTTTCAGAGTGACTCACTTTCACCTTTAATATTCTGCATAGCCCTAATACCCCTAACAAGTGAATTAAACAGAACAGGGTATGGGTATAAAATTGTCAATAAAAAAATAAGCCATCTATTTTATATGGATGACTTAAAACTCAATGGTAAAGACGATAATGAACTTGAAGGCCTATTGCGCACTGTGAAAGTATTCAGTGATGACATCGGGATGGAGTTTGGGCTTGAGAAGTGTGCCAAGGCCACTTTCCAGAAAGGGAAAGTGAAGACCACAAATTCAGTCGTGTTAGATGTTGACACAGTCATAAGAGAGCTTGAGCAAGAACAAACCTACAAATATTTAGGGATAAATGAAAGCTCTGGTATTCAGCATGCAAGCATGAAAGAGAAGATCAGGAAGGAATGTTATAGGAGAGTTCGAGCAGTCCTGAAATCTGAACTAAATGAACGTAACAAGGTGATAGCTATAAATTCCTTAGCAGTTCCAGTTGTTATTTATAGCTACAATGTGTTGAACTGGAATATGAGTGAAATATAGAATATAGATAGGAAAATACGCAAGCTGCTGAGTTGTAATAGGATGCACCACCCAAAGGCAGACGTAGATCGCCTTTACCTTCCCAGAGCCCAAGGAGGTCGAGGCCTGATCCAATTTGAACTAGCTTACAAAACAACCACAATTGGACTGGCCAAATATCTTGAAATAACGAATGACTGGATGCTAAAGCTCGTGGAAAATCACGAGAGACGAAAGAAGCTTCATTCTATCATAAAGGAAAGCAAAAAATGTGCTATTGATCTCGTGCAGGATACCCAAACTGAACAACCCGAGGGAAGTACGGCAACTATTGTTGCAAAGAAGGTGAAAATAATGGCAACGAAAAAAGCGCACGAGCAATTGGCTGATAGGTGGGAGGAGAAACCTCTGCACGGCAAATATGTGGCCCGTAGCAAACAAGCTGATGTTGACCAGAAGCAAACCCATCAGTAGCTACGGAGTTCAGGGCTAAAAGCAGGGAGCGAACGTTTCATCCTGGCTGCTCAAGATCAAAGCCTATTAACCCGGAACTACCAGGCCAATGTGATGAAAAATGGAGCAGACCCAAAATGTTAATTCTGCAACGGCATGATTGAAACAGTGGACCACCTAATCGCTGGATGTAAAGTCTAAGCACCAGTGGAGTATAAATTAAGACATGACAGAGTTGGCCAATATCTCCACTGGCTAATAAGTCGGCATTACAATATCAAAACTGCCGACAAGTGGTATAATCACCACCCTGAAGCTGTAACTGAAGGAGAAAATGTAACGATTCTGTGGGACTTTCCAGTAGATACAGACCGAACCATCAAAGCCAATAAACCGGATATTGTTGTGAAAGACCAAAACAAAATAGTTTGCTTATTGATCGACGTGAGCATCCCCTGTGATCATAATATCTCGGTGAAAGAATTTGACAAACTCAGAAAATATAAAGACCTGCTCATTGAAATTGAGAAAATGTGGCATCTTAAGTCGGTTACAATACCAGTGATCGTAGGAACACTAGGAATGATCAAGAAGGGAACCGAAAATTATATGAGAATGATCCCTGGCTTACCATCCCTGCAAGAAGTGCAAAAGATTGTCTTAACTGGTACATCACACGTATTGAGAAGAGCATTGTCGATGTGAAAACTATTACTACCCATGTATTTTAATTTAACTTTATTTCTATATAAAAAAAAAAAAATGAACGAACTAGTGAGTTTAGTTTAATGGCCTACCAATGTATACTATGAGTTTCTTTGCCCTAGGAGTCGGGAAGACACTCGGCAAGAAATGGAAGCAAATTCGAAAGAAGAAGAAAAACCCATAAATAATAATAATATAATAATAATAATAATAATAATAATAATAATAATATAATAATAATAATAAATAATAATAATAATAATAATAATAATAATAATAATAATAATAATAATAATAATAATGATAATAATAATAATAATACCATCGAAAAATACCGTTGGAATGAGAACCCAGGTTCGAAATATCCCCCCAAGTCACCTGATGAAGGCTGGAATGTACATCAGCCGAAACGCTGTGTTAACAACAAATAAGATGAGGACAAATATCCGTCAAATGTAAATAATGTAAATAATATAATAATTCCTCATGTCTTAAATATAGAAATGTACATGTGCTGTATATTCGAATTTAAAATACTCATTTAATATGCTTGTATACACACACACACACACACACATATATATATATATATAAATATATATGTATATATATATATATATAATATATATATATATATATATATATATATATATTTATGTATGTATGTGTGTGTATGTATGTATGTATGTATGTATGTATATATGCATGTGTGTTTGAGTTTATGAGTGTGTTTCAATGTATAAATGCCCAGAAATATACACATCCTTAATTCTACCATTTACGTAATACTTTTCACAGTGATTATACTGTGTATTTGCGTAGAAGTGTACATATGAAAGTCTATCATCAAGAAGATCCTAGAATTCGCTACATACAACGGAAAGTTGTCCAATGTTCCTTTTATGCTATATATGCATTGTGTGTATCTGAATTAACCATTTTAAAAGTGACAGATCCAGACATATACTGTTAATATTCGGTTCTTCATATAAAGCAAAGTTTCTGCATATCTGTGTCTGACAGGGATACTAAACACGATTTCTTACAAAGAATACATTGTGTCCTTGTTAGCTAAAAGGAAGAAACTTTCTCTGCCGTATACAATAAATAAATGAATACAATTGAAAATACAGTTAAGTTTGCAATGACAAATTTTAGAATTATGTCATCAAGTCGGCTGTAATGGAAAATGCATTTTCCAATACTTCTTCCTGGCATGTTCGTTTTGAATACAGGATTGGATTCTTCCTCAGATATTGAAATATCTGCAATTTGGTCATTGCGTGACGTGATGTTACATTGATGTGACGCTTTCAATTTGTTATTATCAGATGATGACTGATTTACATACAACTTGCTTATGATCACCGAACCAATTGTAGCGATACCACATAAAAATGATAATACCATTATATACAAAACAAGAAGCAAGGGCTTTTGTGAATATACCAATGGGTCTTCCTCAATTTGTGCAAGGTACAAGATATTTGATAAAAATATTGTCGTTGCTAGAGTAACTTTTTCACCTGATTCATGTTATGTTTGGAGATGGTCATAATTTTGCACTTAACCACACGAACTATGTACATGGTCTTCACTTTAGCTTCATGATTCTTATCATTCGTATCATTTGCCTCAAATTTTCTCTCACACATATCGTGTGATATCTGACAAAGGACACAAAATAAGAATAATAATTAAGCTGATGTGAAGAGCAAGCATACAGTTTGTGTGGTTAAATGGCAAGAATATGACTATGATGATATCTGTTTCAACGCACAATTTCCCATCAAGGGACTTTCAAAAGAAATGCAAAAATGTAATTAAGATATGATACGGCACATAACTTGCTATTTAATAAGTATGTCAAATGAATATTATATACACTGTACAAACGAATGTTGTTTAAAGATAGGATGAATTGCTTCAGTTTAGATATCCACCTATTGAAGACACTGAAAACAATTCCGTATATACCAAAGCCTGGCCCTACAATCACAACCCCTATATATTATATGGACATACATGTTACACATTATTAATTCTTAATAAGCCATTTAATGCACTGAAGTAGTAATATATAGAGAGAAACGTATGTAAACTTATATTAATGTTTAATGCATATGAAAGAAATTCTACACATAATTTAGACCGGGTGAAATAAGGATTTAACTCATGAAATATAGAATTTTAATACCGACCTTGTAAGACCTTGTAACAAATTTATTTGTGAAAAAGTAGAGTATCTAAACTTCGATTTTCGAGCTGTGTCGTATGATAGAGCAACAGTTAGCAACGTGATGTAGCTTCAAAATAATGGCAGTTGTGAATTATGAGTTCGTAAAAATGCATCTGAAAGCTTAGCATTTATATAAGACGATGGCGCTATTGATGTCCGCCAATGTATATACACATACACACACACATATATATAAGTGCATACACCCAACCACACATACAAACACACACACACACACACACATATATATATATATATATATATATATGTATGTATGTATGTATGTATGTATGTATGTATGTATGTAGCTATGTAAGTATACACACTCATACGGGCGTATACTGTTTAACGTTTTATTTAATTCATGTAATTAACCTTTGTTATACATGAGATTTTCATAAAACATTCAAGGACATATCCATATGTAAACAATATACTTTTAATCTACCTTCCACAAAATCCACTTTATCATATCACGATGATTTGACTTCTCTAGGACCGTGTAAATAATAACTCAATAGAAATAAAGAAATACTAAGTTTATAGAAATAATGTTCTGACGCCTAGATCTGTGCATTATAGCTAAAATGTTTACTTTACAATTAGATGGAAATATTGTTTACGTTTAATAATGTGCCGAATTACCTATTTTAATGAATTAATAAATATTTGTTTTATATTGCTTCATTTATTATAAATGTGTGTACATTAGCTTCAATAATATCTTTCTATATTCTCTTACACGCTTCAGCCAAGAGACTGTTGCGATGGGCATATGTATGTATATATGTATATATATATGCATATACATATATGTATATATATATAGATATGTAAGTATATATATATATATATATATATATATATATAGATATGTAAGTATATATATATATATGTATGTATGTATGTAGCTATGTAAGTATACACACTCATACGGGCGTATACTGTTTAACGTTTTATTTAATTCATGTAATTAACCTTTGTTATACATGAGATTTTCATAAAACATTCAAGGACATATCCATATGTAAACAATATACTTTTAATCTACCTTCCACAAAATCCACTTTATCATATCACGATGATTTGACTTCTCTAGGACCGTGTAAATAATAACTCAATAGAAATAAAGAAATACTAAGTTTATAGAAATAATGTTCTGACGCCTAGATCTGTGCATTATAGCTAAAATGTTTACTTTACAATTAGATGGAAATATTGTTTACGTTTAATAATGTGCCGAATTACCTATTTTAATGAATTAATAAATATTTGTTTTATATTGCTTCATTTATTATAAATGTGTGTACATTAGCTTCAATAATATCTTTCTATATTCTCTTACACGCTTCAGCCAAGAGACTGTTGCGATGGGCATATGTATGTATATATGTATATATATATGCATATACATATATGTATATATATATAGATATGTAAGTATATATATATATATATATATATATATATATATATGTGTGTGTGTGTGTGTGTGTGTATGTATTAGAGGAGAAATCAAAAGCCAAGGCAAAACGATTATCTCAACTCATTTATCATAATTTCATTAGGGTAAGGTGCATATGAAGTTTTACAGCCGTTTCTTTGATAACCCAAGTGGCAGGTTCGCATGCCCAGGCACTGGGCATTCAGTCAACAAAATATTTTGAACGGGGGAAATTTCAATTTACAAGGAATAAAATTCATGATTTGTAAAGAATAAGACCTAAGAATAAAGAGTAAAGTTTGCTAGAAGAAAATAGGCTGGAAAATAATGTTCACAACTCATCTTTTTCGAGAGGATACGGATGTTGGTCGGTACTTCTATAGAGATCTAAGTACTTAGTTAAAATCGTAGCTAAATCCGGGCGGTATTTTGGTAGTATTTTGAATGATTTATTCACAAGATAAATGTGTATATTGAGCAAGAAAGTAAGATAGACATAAATGGGTTTTGTGAATGGGTACACATAGGAGAGAGAGAGAGAGAGAGAGAGAGAGAGAGAGAGAGAGAGGGGAGAAAGTAGAGAGGGGAGAGAGAGGAGAAAGGAATAAAAATAGGATAGAGTTAAACGGGTAGAAAATAAATAAAAAAACAAAAATAATATAAAAGTAAAGATAATGATAATCATAAATGTGTTTTGCGAGTCAGCGTATATGGGAGAGTACCATATATGGAGAAATTAAAATGAAAATTTCGGATTGTATTATTAATATTGTTATAATTTTTACTATTATTGTTATTATTATTATTATTCAGTAGTATATTTTTATATCGTGCTTTCACTTCACTACCGAGCGCAGCTCTGTGTGCCTTGGGTATGTGTTGTGATTTGTTGTGATGCTCTGATGGTTATTGTATGGAAAGTGTTCTGCGTAGGATGTGTGCAGTGCCTAGTAGTGCAATTTTCTGTATGTTATATGTGTTTGTAAGTCCTGGTGTTTTTGTTATATATTTGTCTGAATATTTTATCATCATGCCTAATGCACCTATTATTATAGGAATTGTTTCTGCTTTTAGATTCCACATTATGGTTATCTCTATTTCCAGATCTTTGTATTTTGAAAGTTTCTCCGTTTCTTTTAGAGACACGTTGTAATCCGCTGGTATTGATACATCAATTAGAAAACATTTTGTTTTCTTCATGATCTCTGACAACTATATCTGGTCTGTTGGCCTTAATTTCTCTATCTGTGTGTATTGGCATATACCAGAGTATGGTTGCTTTCTCGTTTTCTGTGACTTTTTCTGGTGTGTGCCTATATCATTTTTTTTCTGTTGTTATTCCATAATGTTGGCATAGTTTCCAGTGTATATAGGTCCCAACTCTGTCGTGTCTGTGAATATATTCCTTCTTAGCCAGGACTGGGCAGCCAGAGATAATATGATTTATTGTTTCTTGTCTATCTCCACATATGCTGCAGTTACTTGTTATATTTCTTTTCATTACATGTTTTTGGTAATTTCTGGCGGGGAGGCTTTGGTCTTGTGCTGCAATTAAAAATCCTTCTGTCTCTGCTTTGAGTCCTGAGCTTCTCAACCATTGTTGAGATTTTTCATTGTCTATTTATTTTACATTTAGTTTAGTCCAGTATTTGCCATGAAGGGGCTTTTCTTGCCATCGTTTTATCATGGTTCGTTGCCGTTCTATTTTTAGTTTGGATTTCATTTGTTTTATAACTTTTGTTGTTTCTTCTTCTTCTTCTTCTTCTTCTTCTTCTTCTTCTTCTTCTTCTTCTTCTTCTTCTTCTTCTTCTTCTTCTTCTTCTTCTTCTTCTTCTTCTTCTTCTTCTTCTTCTTCATATTTGTTAGGTGGTATGATTTCTTGTTTGTATTTGTAAGCTTCCTTAAATACTGAGAACAGTTTTTTGTTTTACTCGTGTTTTGCCGCTATTTGTATCAGTTTTCCTTCCTTCTGAAGTAGATATTTTTGCAGTCCTATGGTGGTTATTTTATAGTAGTTTTCCAGCTGTATAAGGCCTCTACCACCATCTATACGTTGTATATATAGCCTTTCTATGTCAGATTTTGGGTGATGCATCCTAGATCCTGTCATTATTTTTCTTGTTTTCCTATCTATTTTGGTCAGTTCATTTAGTGTCCAGTTAAGGATATTGTAGCTGTAACTTATAACTGGGACGGCTAAAGTGTTGATACCTACTATCTTGTTTTTAGCATTAAGCTCTGTTTTCAGTATTGATCTAACTCATCTATAGTATTCTTTTTTATTTTCTCTTTTATTTGTGTGTGTTGTGTCTTATCTAGTTCATGGATTCCTAAGTATTTGTAAGTTTGGTTTTGGTCTAATTCTTTTATTTCATTGGTTTTATCTAGTGTGATGTTGCTACTCTTAACTAGTTTTCCTCTTTTCATGGTTACTTTGGCGCATTTTTCTAATCCAAATTTCATATCTATTTCTTTGGTAAATCCATGAACTCTCTTTAATAGTGTTTCCAGCTGTTTGTCATTTGCAGCGTATAGTTTTAGGTCATCCATATATAAAAGGTGGCTGATCGTTTTGCCGTAACATTTATATCCGCATCCAGTTCTATTTAGCATATCAGATAGAGGTTGTTTCCAGGTTTTAGATTTGTGTCGCTTTCTATCTCATCCGTATGTTTGTTTGTCGTGTTTTGGCTTGCTGTTTGTCGTGTATTATTATGTATCCTTACGGTCTGGGTTTGTTTTTTTTTGTTTACAATCGTTTTTGTTGGAAATGTTACGTTTGTCTTCGTGTCTTACTGTTTCATTGTTTATATTATTTGGCATTGTTGTGTGGCTTCTATCTATATTTTCCTGATGTATTTTTTCTTTTAAATGTTCTATTTCTATTTCTGATATTTTTTTGCCTTGAGAATATATCTCCGTATATTTGCTAGTTTATTAGGGTTCATTGTTGTATCCAGGTCTTTAATTATGTTATTTTTCTTCCATATTTTGTATGTATGTGTTGTTGTATTTTCATTCTTTGGGTAGAGTACTGCTGTTAAGTAAGCGTGTAGGATAGAAATGTATTCCTCACGTGTCCATCTATGTCTTTTGAGTTTTATTTGCGGGACATGAGGAACAACGTCCGGCCCATTATTTTGACGGTCGTCATTTTCGTAGGGTACCGGTCCGTTCATTTCTGTTGTCACATTGTTTTGCACGTGTAGTTTTTCGTACATTTTATGTTGTAAGTTTACAGTACGTACTTCCCGATTGTTATTCTTGGGTTGAATAATACCGGTGTTATTTAATTTACTTGTAGTTTCTTTGTACATGGTATTTGGGGTCGGAGATGATCTGGTGTTGATGGATCGTAATGTATCAAGCATGTTTACATGTGTTGTGTTAGAGGTGGAGATGATATCGAGTTAAAATACATAATTTCGTTTTAAAAATAGTAATAAATTTCAATCAGTATTACTTACTCGGATATAGTCCAATCCTTTGTCAGTTATTTTTTAGCTCCATGCGATGTATTTGTTTCCGATGTTTGTGGATAGATTTCGGAGCACTGTTTTATCGCTCTCACATGTTTAACGTCCCCGGTGTAATCTGTTTAACGTCCCCGTTATTATTATTATTATTATCATTATTATTATTATTATTACTTTTTTTTTCTTCTTTCAAATTTTCTTCCATTTCTTGCCGAGTGTCTTCCCGACTCCTAGGACAAAGAAACTCATAGTGTATATTGGTAGGCCATTAAACCAAACTCAGTAGTTCGTTAATTTTTTTTTTTTTTTAAAGTTAAATTGAAATGCATGAGCAGCAACAGTTCTCACATCGACAATGCTCTTCTCAATACGTGTGATGTACCAGTTAAGACAATCTTTTGCACTTCTTGCAGGGATGGTAAGCCTATTATTATTATTATTAGTAGTAGTAGTAGTAGTAGTAGTAGTAGTAGTAGTTAGTAGTAGTAGTAGTAAGTAGTAGTAGCAGCAGTAGTAGTGGTAGTACCGGTCGTATTAGAACTATCAATATTAGTATTAGTGGTGTTGCTATTAGTATCAAAATTTGACTCAGCTACACTTCGCCCTTCATAGGAAACGGGGATGTTTGTATCTTGGTTAATAATTGTTGTAGTACTAGGGATGTTGGTATAGTGTATGCCGTCAATATCAGCATTAGTGTTTTCGTAGCTTTGATTATATTGGTTTGTCCGGAAAGTTCATGTCGATTTATGGTAGCTTATGGTAGCTTACACTTCGACTTATTTTAGAACATGGTTGAGTACATAAAATAGGATTTGACTACACCTTCATTTAGTGTACAGTTTAAGCTATCTTTTCGTAGAAAAAGCATTATGTTCCTTTAACCTGTGTTAATTTTGTAACCCTTTAAAATGGAAGATAAGAAAGTTCATTTTCAGCACTTCATGCTTTGAGAACCAGACAAAAGTTGCTGCAGCTTGGCTGGGATGTGTTACCCCACCCTCCATATTTAACAGATATTGCTCCTTCGGATTTCCACTTATTCAGGTCTCTGCAGAATAGTCTAAAAGGTAAAAATTTCAATTACTTGGATGACGTAAAAAGATACCTTGATGAAGTATTTGCCATGAAACCACCTCAATTCTGGGAAGAGGGTATTTTCAAGTTAAAGGAAAGATGGAGACGCATTGTGCAACAAAATGGTTTATATTTGGTTGATTAAAAATGTAATGGCAAGTAATTATTGACCTTTCTCTTTCCTTTAAAAATCGGCTTGAACTTTCCGGACAATTCAATATATATTCCGTAGCAGGAAACAAGTTTAGGTTTATTGGAAGAGGTAACAATAGACTTTATATTGGGCGGATAAAGTACGACAGTTTTAGGGTAGATCTATTACATTTATGTATGGTGACGTGGGAATTTCGCGTCTACTATTTGAAAGAAGGTTTTGGCTAAGCCCTTAACGTTTTTTTAGTCAATATAGGGTAATTACAATCTCTATAATATTTGTTAGATGAGAGTTGCGGGATTCATTGTTGTCTATCAGATTCAGTTTCGATCGAGTTCTATACAGATGAGCGTAAGTCGGATAGAAGTGATTCATTTAAGTATGAGCAGCATAGCAAGTCTACGTCCCTAGCCCAGCCATATACATCATCTAATTAATAGAAAGGTACCATATAGGGTATCACGGATCACAATTTAAATCTAAACGCAATCAATCCATGTAAACATACGCCAACCCGATACAACTTTAATAAATCTAAATAAAATTAAAGATAACAATGCAAAAACACGTGTTTGTAGGATACCCGAATTATGACGAGAAAATTGTAATTTATAAATGCAGTGTGATAAATGGTAAACTTCAATTAAGAGTATGCATTAAGAGACGATATAGATCTCATTTAAATTCCTTCAGTAAGCTAAAATGTAAAAGCTCAACGGCACTAGCTAGAAACATACAAGATTTAAATTTTCAGAACATCAATTATACATTATCTTCGGCTATTAGGATAAGCCCCACCTCTTACAACAAAATTATGGGCCGTTATAGAATGTACATAAAAGAATCATATACTATCCTTCGCCTGTATACTCCTACTGTATTAAACATGTTTTCTGATATTATTCATTTGTGTATCCACAGATATTACTCAACATTCGTAAGACTTTAAATCCGCATGTACTCAACAATAGCTTTCCTTTACGCCGCGAGACTTAGCACCATATTGCTTATAACAAAATATCGCCAATATATAAATACACTAAGTAATGTCATCTTTATTCCCACCAGCACTCATATGGACTTCCACCATTTGCATAGATATATCTGTTCTTCCGTAAAAGCTTCCAGTTACCTCATACCTTAGCAATAAACGGAATGCATTTCTACTGTAAACATTGCTCTTTTCTGATGAAGGAGACGTTCCATGAAAATGAATTTTAAGATTCATTTTTTATTCGTTGGACTGAACCCTTGAAACGGGCGTAAGAATATTTATTTCTTTTAATATGTAACCTAAAATAGTTTTTCTAGGACTATTATTTTCTCTTCGCTATATATATTTTCTTAAAAAAAAACGAGTTTTTATCTGCAATCCTATACTTCATTATACCATTACTATATTTATACGTTCATATATTTATATCTCCATATATATTTTTAATATTCATATATATTTATATTTTCATATGTATTTTCATATGTATTTGTAATATATCAATATATGTTTTTTTACCATTTTTATCTTAATTAAATCGTACATATATGTGTTCATTGTGGTTTACCTGATTTGAACTTTCTCCGTTCCAATTATTATACATATATAGGTATGTATAAGCGTGTGTGTGTGTATGAATAAATATACGCTTATGTGTGTGCAAACATATGTTTATGTATATATGTATGTATATGTATATATCTATATACATACATATATATTTATAATAAGAGTAGATCGTGTACGAGTGGGTATATATTTGTAAAAAAGAAGTTTGAAAATGCCTCTATATTATATCAATTTTTTTTTTCTTATGAATTTTGCATGTTTCGGTTCTTGAAAAAACGAACCTTATCAAAAATATTTTAAAAAGTAAAGTGTAATAGAAAAGTTCATAATTTTTTCTTACTGGTCTCAATAGAATCCATGTGGTATATATATATATATATATATATATATATATATATATATATATCTTTGTGTGTGTATGTATATGTATACATATGTGTGTGTGTGTGTGTGTGTGTGTGTGTGTGTACGATTTCATTTTCCTATACTTCTCTATCAGCATAAGTATGTAGGAAGGCAGCTAGGCTTTATTTTATTCTGCCTTGTTATCAACATCCGTATCTTAGAAGCTACCTAGTTTTTTAGTTATTGTAGATTTGAGATTTTATTTTCAGTTCTCCATGCCAACTAACTTTTTCTCAACTAAAACTTTAGTTGTTATTCCTGGAAACAGAAGCATAAATATCGTCAAATTTTGCCCGAACGTCCAGTACACAGATAGATAGATACGATATATATGTAAATATATATATATATATATATATATATATATATATATATATATATATATATATATATATATATATATATAGATAGATAGATAGATAGATAGATAGATAGATAGATAGATAATAGATAGATAGATAGATAGATAGATAGATAGATAGATAGATAGATAGATAGATAGATAAATAGATAGATAGATAGATAGATAGATAGATAGATAGATAGATAGATAGATAGATAGATAGATAGATAGATAGATAGATAGATAGATAGATAGATTGATAGATAGATACATGCGTACATATATACATATATACATACATACTTACATACGCGCAGTGTATAACTATACAAGCATGAACACTGAGAGGCGTTATTATACATGCAAGTATAAGTATATGAGTGTGTGTATGTGAGTGCTTGTTTGTTGATGTATATTATTGATCATGTCAGGTGTCTCATATTGTGAATAAGCTTTCCTTTACATAAAACTTTTACGGATTATAGTAATACAAAAGGAAATCTCAACAAACAATTCAAGTAAACACAGTTAAAAGAATCTTCCACTTCTGAATCAGGATTTGATACGTTATGAACAATTGACTTCCATGCCCCTGGTATCTTTCCAGTATGAATGGAGAATCATGTAACGGATCTTAAGTGATGTAAACATTGATTTTTTTTATAGCTGTTAATCGTCACATATTGACATTTAGTAAAATGAATCTTGCTACTTAAGAAAATACCTTTTAATCTGTATTTATAAATTAGTTCGTGTTTATTTCGCATAGGTTTATATGTTATTATAAGTGTACCCGTGGCACGTTGAGTACGTATCGTACTTGCTCTGTATACACCGTATATGTATATATGTAAATGTACAAACATATATGTATCTGCATTTATATATATATATATATATATATATATATATATATATATGTGTGTGTGTGTGTGTGTGTGTGTGGTGTGTGTGTGTGTGTGTGTGTGTATGTGTGTATGTATATATATATATATATATATATATATATATAGTTTCTGTATGCCACATCCACTCACAAGGCTTTGGTCGGTCCGTGGCTATAGTAGAAGACAATTGCCCAAAGTGCCACACAGTTCCGGAACCATGTGGCTGGTAAACAAGCTACTTACCACACAGCCACTCCTGCACACACACACACACACACACACACACACACACACACACACACACACCACACACACACACATATACATATATATATATATATAAACAATTGCCAACCAAGTGTGGCGTCCTACACTGGACAGTGCTACTGACGTTTATAGCCCTAGGAAGACATACCCTTATGGCGGCTAACGACACACATGCTGTGTCCGGTTAGTATTTACGGGGTAGGGGTCATTGATTCCATCTGTAACCTTACGTTAGGGAATTAAAAATAAAACCTTTTTACCTTGTTATTTTTTTAAGATCATACCTAAATAATTTGCCAGACGAATCCTCATCGGTAACAATTAACATATAATTTAGATACAAATAACGCGTTTCTCATCATTATATGTTATAATTTTTCAAATTTCCCCGCGCAAGCGCAGTTTCAGTCGGCAGTGAATACAGTAATGCCGAACCGAACTTCGAAAGCTGAAATCACATTCGTAAAATTATATAGGGTGGGGAATATTTTTAGAAATTTCACCACCAGTGGCCTAGAATGTATAAAAAGTCAATAGACAACAAATCCTCAATATCAAATAGTGTACATTTAAACACAAGAGAAAACTACCTTTAATAGGTAATTTTACACGCTAGAAGAGGCAGTCAAAACGACAAAAACCACATTTTAAGAGCAATTTTCGAATGAATAAATATGAGGGAATATAACTCAACTCTTACAGCTGTTTCTACTTTAGGGGTCCGACCTACCAAGCTTGACACATCATACACAAGCATTTCGTAGAGTGAAAGTATTCAGTGATGACATCGGGATGAAATTTCGTCTTGAAAAATCTGCCAAGTCCACTTTCTAGAAAGTGAAATTGAAGACCTCAAATTCAGTAGTGTTGGATGTTGACACAGTCATAAATGAACTCGAGCAGGAACAAACTTACAAATACCTCGGAATAAACGATGGCTCAGGCATTCAGCATGCAAGTATTAAAGAGAAGATCTGAAAGGAGTGTTACAGGAAAGTTCAAGCAATCCTAAAATCCGAGTTAAATGCACGCAACAAGGTGTTTGCTATAAATTCTTTAGCAGTTCCTGTTGTTATTTACAATTTCAATGTGTTGAACTAGAATAAGTGCGAAATAAGAAAAAATGGCAGGAAAATCCATAAGCTGCTGACTTGCAATAACACACACTACCCAAAGGCAGACGCAGATCATCTTTATCTAACCAGGGCTGAAGGAGGTCCAGGCTTAATCCAATTTGAAATCTTCTACAAAACCACCACAATTGGACTAGCAAAATATCTTGAAACATCTAACGACTGGATGCCATATCTCGTTGAAAATCATGACAGAGGTAAGAAGCCTCATTCTGTTATGGAGGAGAGCAAAACATTTTCAAGTGAAATTCTGCCTAATATCTAGGTTGAACAGGTTGATGCAAATGTAGTTGCAAAGAAGGTGAAATCAATAGCAAAACAAAATGTGTTTCAACAATTGGCTGATAGGTGGGAACAGAATCATCTGCATGGCAAGTATGCGGCCCGTAGAAAATAAGCTGAACTGGACCAGAAGTACTCCCACCAGTATCTACGGAGCTCAGAGCTAAAGGCAGAGAGTGAAGATCAGAGCTTATTGACCCGGAACTACCAGGCCGATGTTGATGAAAAATGCTGCAGGCCCAAAGTGCCGGTACTGTAACTTTGGGATAGAAACAGTCGACTACCTAATCTCTGGACGTAAGGTTTTAGCACCTATAGAGTACAAATCAAGACAAGATAGTGTTGACCAATATCTACACTGGATAACGTGTCGGCATTATATAATGAAATGCGCTGACAAATGGTACCAGTACCACCCTGAGACTATATCTGAGGGAGAAAATGTAACTATTATTTGGGACATCCCCGTATGTACAGACCGGACATAATATCTTGGCAAAAACATTTGATAAGCTCAGAAATTAAGAAGATTTTCTAATCGAAATCGAAAAGATATGGCATCTCAAGACGGTCACAATACCAGTGGTTGTAGAAGCACTTGCAATGGTCAAAAAGGGAACTGAAAATTATGTAAAAAAGGTTCCTTGGCTTACCATCCATGCAGGAAGTGCAAAATATTGTCTTAACTGGTACGTCACAAGTATTGAGAAGAGAATTATCGCTGTAATTTTTTTCCCTTTTTACCTCTTTAGTTTATTTGTTTACTTTTTTATTTTTTATTTTTCCTTTTTCTCTCGGTCTTTCTTTTTCTCTATCACACGAATTTGTAAATACACAATCTGGTGTGTTTATTTTAATGACATACTAATGTATATAGTGCGTTTCTCTGCTCTAGGCGTGTCAGGAAGATACTCGACAAGAAATGGAAACAGAATTGAAAGATGTTAATGAAAATAATGATGATGATGATGATAAAATAATAATAATAATAATAATAATAATAATAATAATAATAATAATAATAATAATAATAATAAGTATATTCAACTCATGTAGGCAAGGAGGCAAAGGTGAAGTGCTTGCATCCATGTAGTCAACAGATGTTAAGATATGGGATTAAAGCGGCACGAGCTACTACTACTAAGATTAATAAGAATGATGATAGAGTTTGAGGAGAACTTATTTACTTCCTTTTATTTCCTTTACCGTAGATTTGTTTTTCAATATTAAATGAAGTTTTAATCTGGTTTACAGGTTTCGTAGCGGAGTAGTTAGCTGATAGGCCAATCGCTTATCTTCTGCGCTTATAATCGGTTCTGGAAAATGTTGTAAGTTTTGAATTTTGCAGGCGTTTGAATATGCCCTGAGGATGAAAGTTGGATGTTTTGCCTGTTCAAAAATCTAGAAAAAACTAAATAATGTACTTACAACACATTTCTTATCTTGAACCTGCTTAAATTTAAATACCCGGCGGCGTTTAAGAGTGTTCTTGTGATAAAAGAGATGTTTGCATGTTGGAATAATCAAAGAAAAATTTACTGACAGAAATTGTAGATATTTAATTTCTTTTTCTAAAGTTATATGAAAGAGAAATTTTGCTTGTTCAGGCATCAAGGAAAATTATTCAGGCTTCTACATATTACTTCAGAGTAATCCTTGGTTTACCATTTCTGCAAGAAGTGCAAAAGATTGTGTGAACTGGTACATCACACGTATTGAGAAGAACATTGTCGACGTGAGAATGATTACTAACATGCAATGTTAATTTTGTTTTCACATACCTTCGTTTCATTTTGAAAAGAATAATCTCGTATTTAGTGTTTATAGCCTACAAGTTGTAACCCCCTTCAGTCACTACATAGACCATGGGATTGCACCTAGAAAGTTACCCTCCGAGGCAAAAGTCTGGGCAAGGTTGTTTATGGAAGACCAGCAGTCGCCCATGCATACCGGCCTCCCCTCTCCACGCCACCGATGTTATCCGAGGGAAATGCAAAGGCCGATACAGCTTGGCACCAGTGACGTCGCAGCTCATTTATTAACGTGCAAATGGCAGAGCACTCCAAGACACGTGTACTCTTGACGTAGTTCTCGGGGAGATTTAGCGTGACACAGAGTAGGAAAAGACTGGCCCTTTGAAATACAGGTACTACAGAAACAGGAAGAAAGAGCGAGAGAAATTTGTGGTGAAAGAGTCCAGCAGGGTTCACCACCACCCCTTGCCGGAGCATCGTGGAGCTTTAGGTGTTTTCGCTCAATAAACACTCACAATGCCCAGTCTGGGAATCGAAGCTGCGATCCTACGACCGCGAGTCCGCTGCCCTAACAACTGGGCCAATGCGCCTCCACGGCCTACAAGCAAATAGGTACATATTGTACCCAGGCTTTTTATTGTATATTTTACTTATTTGATTTATGTTTGCTGGCCACTTTACCATTGTTTTTAAAGATGATGAACACTTGTTTGAATTTTAAATTGCTCACTAACGTTCTTTTCGAAGTCGTGGTGCCTTCAGCTGAACGACGTTCATTATATCGATGGCTGGACTTTAGGCCTTCCCATTACGGACAACAGGTAGTTGATCTTTAAAATTCATCGGTAAGTATATTAATGTAATAAATTTATGGGTATGCTATTTACATAAATATTACTTAGTACTCTTTACAAAATCATTAGTACTATTCTTTTTCTGGAGCTATTGGCGAATCCCGTTATACTAAAGTACTGAATATGTTTTTTGAAATAGTTTCTGTAGTAAGCCTAGCTGATGAGCTTTAAGTGTTGCTTCAACACAGAAAGAGAAATCAATTGATACTAGGATGTCTATGATCTTATTTGTATTTTACTAACTGTATCTTAGAAGTGGGGCGTTTCGGAGGAATATATATGTTGTATTCTCCGTGCATGTTGACATATAGTGAGAGATGCGTGGTTTTGGAGCGTTTTAACTCCTCTTTCAAGCAAAGCCTTTTCATAGGTCCACTAGGCTGAATGTATTTAGGAACATTTAAACAATTACGGTTTGTCTAGTAAAAACCACCGCTTGGGACAGTGGTAGCTATTCCAGAAGATAGATTTAGTATTATAATTATATAATTTGAAGGTAAATGCCCTAGCAACTACTTCTCGGTAATGGTAGTCTCCCCTTAACTGTAGTATTTCGCATGGTCCTAGTTTACATGTTTGGTTGGTTAATAATGGTATAAGTCGCCTTGGGCCATTTATGGCATTTGCTACTTCTCCATACTTTTTCTTTCTTCTTTTTATTTTCTTCTCTACTTCCTATAACGGCCTGAGCTTGCTCTTGGGTTTTAAATTTAACTGACCAATTATATTGATGGTTGGACTTTAGGCAATCCCATTACGGACAACAGGTGGTTGATCTTTAAAATGTATCAGTAAGTATATTAATGTAATAAATTTATGGGTATGCTATTTACATAAATATTACTTAGTACTCTTTACAAAATCATTAGTACTATTCTTTTTCTAGAGCTATTGGCGAATCCCGTTATACTAAAGTACTGAATATGTTTTTTTATTATCTATACACCCTGATACTCCTAATGAGAGATTAACGCACCAATTAATTTTCTAGTTAAGTTATTTGCTCATCGACTTCAAGCGTTACACTGCAAAATGGTGTGATTCAAGTGTATTAAGCATTTAAATCTCGAGGCCTTCTTTATTCTATGTATTTATCTTCACTATGAGTAAATTCTATGTGCCAGATGAGATGACCTACAGAATATGATGAATATTATTCTCAGAATTTTCTTTGGTAGCGCGCCGACAGAGACTGGAAGCAGAAACCGCTCTTAGAAATGTTAAAGTTGTGTATTTGAAAAAAAATCGATGGTACTCAAATTGATTCGTGATCAATTTTCTCCATTTTCTGTTTAACTTATATATATATATATATATATATATATATATATATCAAAATAAAAACATGTTGCAAAGGATTTAGCGGTACATATGTTTCTGGCCTTTATTAGACGGTTTATAACAATACATAATTGATGCAAATGTGTGTCTATAGCCTTCTTCAGCCGCGTACAATTACTACTTCAAGGAAATGTATTACGTTATAAGTTTTACGTTGGGGATGCAAATCTTCATAGTTGCGTACGACAGAGCGAGGCACCAAAACAAAATCAAAGCGTCCATCCCGTTTTTCACTCGATGTAGCATTCTACATCGAGTGAAAAACGGGATGGACGCTTTGATTTTGTTTTGCTGCCTCGCTCTGTCGTACGCAACTATGAGGATTTGCATCCCCAACGTAAAACTTATAACGTAATACATTTCCTTGAAGTAGTAATTGTACGCGGCTGAAGAAGGCTATAGACACACATTTGCATCAATTATGTATTGTTATAAACCGTCTAATAAAGGCCAGAAACATATGTACCGCTAAATCCTTTGCATCATGTTATATATATATATATATATATATATATATATATATGTGTGTGTGTGTGTGTGTGTAGACGTGGCTGCGTGGTGAGCAGCTTGCTTCCTAATCAAATGTTTTCGGTTTCAGTCCCACTGCGTCGCATCTTGGGGAAGTGTCTTCTAGTAAAGCCTTGTGAGTGGATTTGGTAGACGGAAACTGAAGGAAGACCGTCGTATGTATATGAGAAATTTATCATTATTACAGTTTTTAATGGTTTAGCCCTTAGTTTAGCTCATTAATGTATAGATATTTTAGGTGTTATTGTGAGAGTGCTTCATTTTCCCGTTTTGATTCGTTTTTAAGTGTTAAAATGTTTGGTTCGGCTCTGTTTGTGTCTGCTTCGTGTCAATTTCACTTGTTTGTGTTTTTGTGTTCATTTTGTAACCAGTAATTAGATTTATAATGATGAAACTCTCGGATGTACTTACTGTTTGATTTAGTCTGTTTTGATAAGTTAGGCAATTTACCAATTTATATAGTGATGTATTGTTCTTAATTGCACGTCGCTTTCTATTTTTGAGTATCAATTTAAACGCGGCAAAATCAATATATAAGATGTATAAGTTAATGAAAATTATTATTATTGTTGCTGCTGTTGTTGTGGTTGTTGTTGTTGTTTTTATTGTTCAACATTTGGAAGTTTCAGACAAATTTTTGCATCACCTGCTACACCACCGTTTTTGCTGGGTGGTGTGCAGCATTGTGTGTTCTTTTTTTTGTTGGGAGTATGCAAACTCTTCCCGAAATTGTATTAAGTCGGATGCTTTCTTTCTTTATATTTAAGAGGTGTGATGCAGTTTTTTGTTATATTGGTGTTTGTATTGTGTGTTATGTGCGTAATACATTGGATAAGTGATCTGCTGATGGTAGTTTATTTCATTGGATGTGTACTGCATAGAGAGCATTGTGGTTGTGGTTTGCTTTGTTTAGGGTTTATTAGGTCTTGAGCTGGATGTCGGTTGTTCCCATCAGTACTACTTTGGGGATAGTGTGTAGCGTTGAGCATCCGGGTCCTACGTTTTTGCTCATATGTATTTTATCACGCCCGATGCTTTAATCATTTCTGGTATTGTTATGATCCACATTTTGACTACTTCAATTTCGAGGTCTCTGTGCGGTGACAAATTCTCCATTTCTTTTTGGACAATACTCTGGTCAGACGGGACTGAAATGTGTATCCCAGATGACTGTGACCTGGTCGTAAAATTCTACGTTGTTTGGCACATATTTATACGATTTATTGTTAGTTTTTATGTTGCAGTTTTAGCATACTATCCAGTGGATATGATTACTTACTCGGTCGTGTCTGTACCTACATTCAGATTTGGCAAGCACTGAATATCCAGAGATAATATGGTTAACTGTCCGACCATCCTGGTTGCACATTCTGCATTTAGTATTAGGACTTGTTTTTATTATGTTGCTTTTATAGTTGTTCGTAGTGTGACATTGATTTTGTGCAGTCATTCCGTGTCAGCTTTTAGTTCAGTGCTTTTGAGCCGGTGTTTGCTTTTACTTCTCTTTGATATTGTTTAGATAATGTTTAGAGATTAAAGTGTTTTGGGAAATGCATAGACAATATTTTCTTATTATTTTTCTTCTTCTTCTCCTACATATTTTTCTTTTTGTTCTGCTTCCACCTCCTCCTCATCTTCTAATTATTATTATTATTATTATTATTATTATTATTATTATTATTATTATTATTATTATTATTATATTATTATTATTATTATTATTATTATTATTATTATTACTTTCAGCTTATTTTGCTGCACATGATGGAATGCAGCACAACCATAAATGTGCGGCATGGTGATCTCATATCGAGATAGAGAGCGTATGCCCTTTCAGGCGGGGCCCAATTTGAATCTCTTTAAGTCGAGTAGCCGAAATTCTCATCGTGTGTTGCTGGGTACGATGGGATACATCACAACTACAAGTGTGCGACATGATGATCTCACATCGTATGATCCTCCTGGTGGGAACCGATTTGAATTTTATTTCGGTCGAGTAGTCCATCTCGCCCAAAAGATCCCTGAAAAGGGTTTATTTAAAGATGATGAATGGAACACCCATGATTCCAGAGGTGAATTATTCAAACTCCAAAGAATTCCTCTCAGCACATGGCTATAATTCTTCCCTATTACTCCTGGTCAGGATCAGAGATGTACGCATCATCAGTCACTAAGGAACATGCTGGCCTTTTTGAGATCAAACAACTGACAAGCTAATCTGTGGTGCAGAGCGGAATATTTGTTGTAGCCCATCTCTTATACCAAGAGAAAACATGTATATGATAACACTTCCAATTAGTTAAGATCACGTGCCATGAGAGCCAGTGGCTGGTATTCCATCAGGAAGAATTATATTTATTATTACTAATGCACTGGTATCAACGTGATCTAAAATTACTAAAATTACTTGTCTTGAGCCGACATTTGAAAAATACACGTTACAAACTTTTCGCTTTTCCATTTGAGTTATTCAAAGTTATTCAAATAGTTATCAATAGTTCATTGTTTCCTAACATATTTATTTTTTTTTAATCCTTGTTCGTAAACACCTGACATTTATTCTCTATTATCCAATGCAGAAACAAAAGTTACGCCACATTTTTTATGACTGAAAGCTCTGAATAATTTCGTTTCGTGACGATGATGTACGAAGAACACATATATAAGGAAAAAGGTTGTATTGAAAGAATCATGTTTGTGATTCTTAATATTCTTCGGAATATTGAAAAGTCTTGACGGTTAAAGATATTTTTTATGATTTAATATAATCGCTCATTCTTTGGAAATTTATAAATATATGGCGTTGTAAATGACTGTCATTATTCATAACCTGAATTTTTTCTTAAAACTTGTAACAACCTGCAGCAGAAATATTTACTTCGTTAAGACAAGTGGAAATGTTAATATAGACTAATACACATTTTTGATCAATATCACTTGGAATCCGTATTACAGGCTTTAATCGGCACATACATATAGTCACAGGTCTTAAAATCACAACCTGAGTGAGTGTGTATGTTGCAAGTAATTTTATTAAACCTATTAAACCTACTTCTTTAGAAGTACTGGTTCCGTTACTTAACTCATCTTTCTGGGAAATGTTACCGACAGTTACTTTGATAGACAGCTTTAAAATACCCCTGGACAGATATTTGTTCTCATCTTGTTTGTTATTAACACAACGTTTCGGCTGATATACCCCCCAGCCTTCACCAGGTGTCTTGGGGAATTTTTGAACCTGGGTTCTCATTCCTATGGTATTTTTCGATATGACCTTGTGGTTAAGATCGTGGGCTATAAAACCCAATATTCCGAGTTCGATTCTAGGCAGTGACCTGTATAATAATAATTAAAAAAGGGGAAGAAGAAGAACAACAACAACAACAACAAAAAAAAAACAAACAAAAAGAATTATTACCATTACTTTTATTATAGCAGCGAAAAATACCTTAGGAATGTGGAATTTCTCCAAGACACCTGATGAAGGTATATCAGCCAAAACGTGTTAACAACAAACAAGATGAGGACAAATATCCGTCATGTGTAAATAACGTACATAATTCCTCATACCTTAAATATAGAACTGTAATCCATCTTCCGTCTTTCATTTGCCATATATATATATATAATATATATATATATATGTGTGTGTGTGTGTGTGTGTGTGTGTGTGTGTGTGTATGTGAGTGTGTGTGTGTGTGTGTGTATGTGTGTGTGTTTAATTAATCCAAACAAGGAAGAACAAACAAGAAACAACAAGAACGCGAGGACGTGGTACAAGTACTCTATTATCAGACGCTCACTATTTTTTACGGTTTTATTCTTGTACGTTTGTCATGAAACAGCAACAAAAAATTGAATATAAAAACATATAATGTAATTGAGATGCCAACTATTTTAGCATTGGTTTCAACAACTAATATTCTAGACATTCATCGCATTTTTAACGATTCTAATAGAGATGAAAGCGTTACTCTTTTACTCTTTTACGTTTTTCAGTCATGTGACTGTGGCCATGTTGGAGCACCGCCTTTAGTCGAGCAAATCGACCCCAGGACATATTCTTTGTAAGCCTGGTACTTAGTCTATCGGTCTCTTTTGCCGAACCGTTAAGTTACGGAGACGTAAACTCACCAGCATCGGTTGTCAAGCGATGTTGGGAGGGGGAGGGCAAACGCAGACACACAAACACATACATACATACATATATATATATATATATATATATATATATATACATATTCACGACGGGCTTCTTTCAGTTTCCGTCTACCAAAACCATCCACAAGGCTTTGGTCGGCCCGAGGCTATAGTAGAAGACACTTGCCCAAGGTGCTATGCAATGGGACTGAACCCGGAACCATGTGGTTCGTAAGCAAGCTACGTACCACACAGCCACTCCTACACCTATAGGTAATATTTGATGAATTATGGTGTCAAAATTTAGCACAAGGTTAGTAATTTGAGGGCACTGAGCTAAATTGTTTACATAGACTACAGTGCTCAACTGATATATTAATTTCATCGACCCCTAATGGGTGAATGTGGACCATGGGGTAATTTGAACTCAGAACGTGAAAACAGGAAAACAGCCGATGAGCATTTGGCCTGGCGTGCTAATGATTCTGTCCAATCGCCGCCTTGCATCAGCATCAGCAATATAATCGAGATTTTATAAAACAAAACTAAAAGACATATTTGATTTTGAATACTTTATTCACTCAATATAATATTATTGGAAAAAAATGAAGAAATATTTCATAGTAACATGGAATATGTATATTAATATATTTATATATATGTGAGCACACACTAAACATTTTCTTGTGTTAGTTTTAAACGTACATTACAGATTTTCATTGTGCTATGAACTATGATACATTTCAGAAAAGTTCGCATAACGATCGTCAATATATCAGATTGAATATATTACAAAAACGTCCACACTAAATATGAGAGAATGGGATATTCCTCATGGTGTTATTGTGGTGGAGATTTGTAGCTTTTTGATATTTAAGATGTGTATCTTTCATTAATAAATCTCAATGAATGAACTAGATCTCGATTGCAGCAGAACACTAAGTCTTCGGAATTTAACATTGCTTTTATTATAATATGCAAAAAGAGGCATCGAAACTTTGATTTCTTAAGGTGCATTTTTTATCGTTTGTTTTTGGCTCAGAATGGAAGTCAGTAAGTTGATGGGTTCAACAGTGTGTTTGTGCATCAACTTAAGTATTGTATTCATCTGAATCTAAATTTTATATATATATATATAATATAAATCAGAGATAAATCCATTATTATGAAACTCAAACAGTGACAGACATAAACAAAAACATAAAAAACAAATAATATATATTTTTATAAAATATATAACTAGATCTCAAAATGTTTAAAAATGAATGATCAATATATAATAAGTAAAAAAATCTACGTACGTTTCATGGCTACAATTAAATTCGAATTACAATTAAGTTTAAATTCAATTGAAATAAATTCGATTTAAAATTATATAGTCAATCTTCAGGTTAATGTTAATAGCTAAATATATAACCAAATAGAGTTAAACAATATTTATTTAAAAAATAAATGAAATAATAATTTATTTTTTATAGAAAAAACTCCATTAACTAAATTTGAAACTTAAAACATTAGGATTATTTCCTGCAACACATTTATTATGTTAAAATTTTATTTTTTAAGTTAAGAATATATATAGAAATATGTATTTATCTTTGAAAATATAATTTGATTTGAAACACATAATCAACCATCGAATATCTTTAACTCAGTTATACTCCAATATTTAACTACGAAATTATTTAACAAAATAATCACTATTAATATTTTTAGATTTAAGTAAACATCTAATAATTATAAAATAATAAATACATAAAAATAAGTATCTAAATTATAATCAACAAATATAATAATTAAAAATCTGAACTTTTTCTATCAATAAATATATAAACATATAACCAAAAATAAATAAATTAGTCCATTATTGATTACATAAATATTGTAAATATCTATAGAATATATTTATGAATTACAATTTAAAAATTAAAAAATCACATTAAAAACGTATAACCTATCTTTAAAAAAAACTTATAACTATTATCATCACTATTATCATCATTATCAAAACATCTATATACCACAGTGACTAACTAATGTCTCAAACGTTACGTTCAGGTATAACAATTATATACTAATAATAATTAAATAAATGTACATATCTAAATTATCATTAACAAGTAAAATTATTATAAGTTCAAATTTAACAATCAATAGTTATATAGAATACAATAAAATTTCTTAAATAAAATATTATTATATGTAATATATATATGGAGAAAGTATATATACATAAACAAACGTCAATATATATCTGTGTGCGAGTTGCTGTTTTGTTTGTGTGTGTGTGTGAGCGCGTGTGTACGTAATAATTAGGTATGCATGTATGAATAAACAATTGTGTATACATTCTTTTTGAAATGTATATATTTACAAGCAGTTATATGTACGAGTGCATGAGTATAGCGATATACACAACGTTTTGAACTGTGTATATATGATTATATTATTATATGTACATGTATTTGAACTCGTATTTATAATTTTTGACACAAAAATATATTTGCTCTTCACTCCTACATATTCGACAGAATTTCGAAGAATTTCGTTGTAATATGTTCGCTCACAAGACTCACTGCTCATCATATAAACATTTGAAGGCACCAATCAGAAGTGCAATAGAAAGGATTTGAAACTGAGAATACAAATCTGTGAAGGGAAATCGTTAATAATATGGTCATACTTGTTCCTGTAATTTTCAATTTCAAATATTCAATGTTTCTTCGGCAAGAAATTGTGCATTTTAAAACATCTTGATGAGCTTTCCTTTCTCTTAAGTTTACACCGCAGTAAGCAAATAAGTACTAAATATTGCGAATTACTCATGTCTATTTATGTTGCAGTAGCTGACAGGAAATGTTGTTCAAGTTTCAATTATCGTTTGTCAGATGGTGACACAATAATACACCGTCGCACATACACACATATATTCGACGGAGTTCTGCAGTGTCAATTATATACTTGCACTTTTATTATCTGTATTACTTAAGTGGGGAAAATACAGGACAGGGCATCTTACAAAGTTTTCCTCATTGAAAATAAATAATATTTAACAGTGCTTAGTGCTTCAAGCAATACTGAGAAATTTCTACATATATTTGCTCCCCAGCAAAACAAAATATAATATTCACTGCGGATCTAATATATGCTGGAGTTCGAAAAAGAACAGTACTACTATTTTTTTATAAAGATATGAAGAAAGAGTAACAAATATTATTTTCTTACTCCATTGGAGAAAACAACAAAGACGTGAATGATATTGAAATTATTACCAAGACTGCAATAATAAGTTTTAAAAATATCGCATCCAGTTGTGTATAGTCAATAATGAAATTTCTCTTTTTCTTACACGGGAGACCACCTTTCATTAAAATTTCGGAATGGTCCGTAGAAATAATTGAAATATCCGCAACTTTGTTTCTCTGTAATTTCTCTCTACTTTCCTCTGTTAATTTCAACTTATTTTCTTGTGATGATTGATTAACATACAGCTTGCTTATAACCACCGATCCAAGTGTGGCGATGCCACTTACCATTGACAACACCATTAAATATAAAATAAGCAGTGAAGGATATTTTGAATTAGCTGGTGTATTCTTATCCATTTGAACAAGATACAAGATATTTGATAAAAATATTGTTGTTGCTAGAGAAACTTTCTCACCTGATTCAGGAGGCAGAATAAATACAAAAACTGTTAAAATAGTCATCATTACTGTCGGAATTAGCATAGCTATGATACCGACTGTGAGTTTACGTCGTAAATATACTGTGCCCACTACGTAAGAACTGTAGGTTTCCTGATCGCTAATACTCATATACCATTTATAATTTTCTTCGTTGGAGTACACATATAACGCAAATGATGTTAAATTTACATCATTACTATCATACGTTGCACTACACAGGCGAATTTCACATTTGTGTTCATCGAATGGATAGCTGTAAGCATTCACTTGACAATAAGTTTGTAGTAATGTAAATGATACCATTGTCAAGAACCCAGTGTAAGAAATGCGAATATCGTCCAAGCTATCTTTATCTTCTGACTGTGTCAATGAATTGCACATTACTAAATTTGGATTCCATAATTTCTTTTTTGGTACAAATATATATGTAATGTTGTTATAGTCCAAAGGGTTCCAGTTAAGATTTTCATCAGTCCAAAATGAAGAAATGATGTAGCGAGCCGTTAGTAAATTATTTACAAAGTCCAAATCATAGAGGGTGTAAAGTGTCGTAAAAATATTTATGTTAACTGTTGTCGACAAATTCATAACGGGTTTTATATCATTGCGATAATTTGACAACAGACTATCTTTCAATAATCTTTCGTCATTGTGCGTAGCATCGGAATTTACGATCGATATAATTGAGCAAAGAGCATAAATAAAACACTCTGTGAGCAACATTTTCTCCTACATTGAACATTTAAATCATCCTAATGTTTTTCTGTAAATGTTTTCATGTGAATATGAAATTGAGGAAATCTCAAAAATTTAGCTCGGATATGATTCTTGCTGAATGAATAATGTTATTGACACAGCATGACACTGTAAAGATAGACAACGAAAGTCCATTTTCCTGTGAAACGATGTTTCGCACAATTCGCAATGTATAAGATTTACTATTTATAGAAAAGTACTGTACGTTAGCAAACATAGGGAAAATATAATTTTGCCATTAGAAATGTTATTCTGATTGATTAGTTCCATAAAAATTCCATAAAAGTTCTATTTAGACATACATTTCTTTGCTTTGACTAGTCATTTTAGCCTATTCATTTATCTTCGCTTAGTTCATTGGATTAAGATCGTGATGCGCTTATGGATATTATTTCACTTCTCAAATATTTTTAATTACCTTGGTAACTTTATATCACACGTTGTAATTCTTTTTTTTCGATTGCTCCAGCGAAAGCCACACTTTCGAATGTTTTGCTTTGATGTAATTCAAGGAAATTGCAGATTGCCGAATAATTTGCAACTGATTAACTGACAGGATGAATCAGGAACCTGAAAAAGTTCAGTGATATGTTATATATTCGAAAACAAAATTTGAGTGAAACAAGTTCAAATGCTAGTTTAATGAGAGGCTGCAAACACATTATTATGACAGAACACATACCGGGGCTGAAAGTCGTAGCGCAAAATTAAATATTAAAGACGAGGGGCTACTTTATAAAACATAAAATTTTCAAATTTAATAAGAAAGTATGAACTTCATCTCATTTATTGACGCTGATATAAATGTTTTTTTCATGATATGCTTTTTAGTTGATGTCAAAAATATTTTGTGCAAAAATATTCCTTTCTGCTCTAGGCACAAGGCCCAAAAGTCTTGGGGAGGTTGCCAATTGATAAGATCAACCCCAGTACACATTTAATTACCCCGAAAGGATGAAAAGCAATGTCGAGCTCGGCGGTGTTTGAACTCGGAATGTAAAAACAGACGAAATACCTATTTCTTTACTAACCACAAGGGGCCAAACACAGAGAGGACAAACAATGACAGACAACGGATTAAGTCGACTATATCAACCCCAGTGCATAGCTGGTACTTATTTAATCGACCCCGAAAGGATGAAAGACAAAGTCAACCTCGGCGGAATTTGAACTCAGAACGTAGCGGCAGACGAAATACGGCTACGCATTTCGCCCGGCGTGCTAACGTTCCTTATTTCTTTATTGCTCACAAGGGGCTAAACATTGAGGGGGACAGACGAAGGGATTAAGTTGATTACCTCGACACCAGTGCGTAACTGGTACTTAATTTACCGACCTCTTTCTCTCTCTCCCTCTCTCTCTCTCTCTATATATATATATATATGTATATATATATATATATATATATATATATATTTCATTTTTCGATTTAGTTTGCAAGATTCTTTATGTGAGTTTGTGTGTTGAAGCATATTCTTTTGTGTCTGGGGAGAGTCATTAATTTTATTGCCTTATAATTTAACACACCTACCCGTAAATCTCCCACTCATTTACTTATTTATACCTATGCAACAGACCACTAAGTAATTTCTAGTTCTGCAGTTAATGTCAACGCTAACCCTAAATAACTTGCAGTTATTGGTGCACATGCTTTTCTCAAAGCGGTACGTTCTACATAGTTATGATTTGATAGTCGCGGCTTTTCCACAATCATTTTGTTGAGTTTAGTCTCTTCCAGAGCTTCTCTAAATCTCCAGGCTAGTTCTTCGTTGGCTGTTGCCTCTACAAGCATCACTCCTTGATATTTGTCTGTTTTATACCCCGTTGCTTTGTCACAAGTTTATGTATTCTATTCCAGTCTTTGCTTCTATATCTAGGGCAGGTAACACTGGTTTTATTACATATAATGCTATCTAACATCCCTAACATCTATCTAACATCTAGCATCCCTGCATATTCGAATCCAATCTTTCTGATCATAGACTTTGTTAGGATAATGAACAACTTGTCCCCACTATGCAAACCCTATGAAACGAAGAAACAAGTACAGTACATATCTCTGGATATGAGAATATAGTCTACAGCATAAGATGCATAGAAGGTGCTTGTAAAGACATGAACATGACATGCAAAGGGGAGACATCTAGGAGTATTGCTGAATGACTAAATGGACATTGGGGGCAATATGACGACCAAATACAGTCCTCCATATTTTACCAACATGCCAAGGACCAACATGGAGGCAAACTGAATTAACTTGACATTCGCATTTTATCCAAGCACCCAGAGTACTCAACCCTCAGACAAATACAGGAGTACATCTTCATAATTGAAACATACGCAGTACTAAACAGGAAATATACGTAGTAGGTAATCATACCCCCATAGTCACAGTATATATTTATATACAGGTAGAATAGAAAGTGGGCTGTTATGTAGATGTATGTATGCATGTATGTGTGTATGTAGATATGTGTATGTATGTGTACATGCACATGTATGTTGGCAAATGGATATGAAATTAAACAGACAGACATACAGACGGATAGGTACATTGGTGATATGAACAGACAAGCACCCGTACACACACACATACACGCACTTACATGCATGCTTACATACGTATTATACATGTACACATAGATACATATATACAGGTGTATGCGCACACACTGACCCACACACATGCGCACAAACAAACAAAAACAACGCTGGTCGGATAACAGATAGGTTCAATAACTATTGAAAAGGTTTCAAGACGCAACGAAAATTTTAGAAAAATAAATAAATGAGTGGAAAGTTTACCGGTGGGTGTGTTAAATTATAAGGCATGAAAAGAGAATGATTCTCCCCAGACACAGCAACATATATATATGTATGTATGTATGTATGTATGTATGTATATATGGGTGTACAGGCGATGGTGCTGTATATATATATATATATATATATATATATATATATATATTTCTTTACTACCCACAAGGGGCTAAACACAGAGAGAACAAACAAGGGCAGTAAACGGATAAAGTCGATTATATCGACCCCTGTGCGTAACTGGTACTTATTTAATCGACCGTAACGGCACGAAATACGGCTACGCATTTCGCCCGGCGTGCTAAATACACACACGCGTATATATCTATTTATATATAAACACATGTATGTATAATTGTATGTGTGAAAATATGCAAATTTGACGGATTTTATATCTGCCTTTTTTAGGGAACAGTTTGATTCGTAAACGTTATAACCGAGAAGTTAAGTGAGATATGAAGGACAGGAAGCCATCTGAATATAGGAAAATAGTTACCTGCTATATCATGATTTACGCCGAGAATCACAAATCCGATGTCCTATATGCTGCTTACTACACTGGGAACAAGTTGAACCCACCATCATTCTTGTGTGTCTCTACTATGACGATGGAATCATACTGCCTCACATCTTTGAATATCCGGTCTTAAGCTCACTTGAGATAACTATGTGAAGTTGCTGGAGACTCTCGTTTAACCTTAGCGAGAGAGAATTGCGACTGCAAACGGGAACGTCTATCTGCAGGATTGATTATCGGAAAATTTCTACGATTTCACCAGCCACAATTTCTCGCCTCCTGGTTCCCCCGATTTTAAACACACAGATTACTATGTGTAGGTAGCTTTTGAGAGAGGCACCAACTGCCTTGTCTGCCATAGAAAGGTGGGGTGTAACCATGATCAAGCAGGTAGTATTCGCAGTGAAACAGTCATGAATTACAACGAGAACAATTTTACGCTGCCTGTGGGAGAGCGAATGAGAACAAGGCCAGTAGCGAATGAACTTAATTATATCGGAAGACCAGTGACCTTCAACACAAACATATGGAACAGGAACGGAAGGTAACAAAATTGGTTCAGATGTTTCAGGCATGATGACAACATCCTCGAAGACAGACGAGGGCCAAATCAATGACAACAAAAAATATGTCCCGCGAATCGATTGAAAGATAGAATCTAGGGCAATGAGGGGAGAAAAAGAAATGAGAGAAGAGAAGAAAGTGAGAAAAAGAGGAACAGAAGAGCGTTTATGAGGGTCAAGAAAATGCTATTCCCCACATATGCATCTTAGCCAGATTCGTCATTTATCAGACTGAAAGTGTAAGGGAGTGTATGGAATGGACTGGAGATGCGCATTATAGACATCGATGTGTATGCCTCTGTATGTGCAGAGAGAGTGGGTACAGAGTGAAGCAGTGCTGACAGATATACACACACACACATATATATATACATATATATATATATATATATATGTGTGTGTGTGTGTGTATATATATATATATATGTATATGTATATATGTATGTGTGTATATATATATGTATGTGTGTATATATATATATGTGTGTGTGTGTGTGTATATATATATATATATATGTATATGTATATACATGTATATATATATATATATATATATATATATTATATATATATATATAGGGAAACATCTATAGATACATATGGTGGCGCATAGAGGATGGATGTTTGTAAAACAGAATCAAGTGTGGAAAACAGCATCCTTCATGTGGTTTCCGGTTTCATTGATGCATTCCTGAAGGTGGTCTTGGAATTTGGCCAAGTCGATTTGGGCGACTTTTAGGCGAATATCTTCATTTAAATCACCTAATGTACGCGACCTATGCCCATACACACGTACTTTGAGCCTTTTTCACAATAAATAATTACATATGGACAAATCAGTAGACCGAGGAGCCAAGGAATGTCATCAAAGCTGGAGATGAGACGTCACCGAAGAGAGGCGAAGAACGTTCATTGATGCTATGGCTGTATGGGCCATCTCCCCATCCTGCTGAAACCACACACGTCGAATAGGCATATGTTTTCGGCGTAATTCATGCACAAAAACCTGTCCATATCACGCGTTCCACATTTTCTGTGGTCCGTACCGTCTGTGGAGCTGCCCCTCTCCCGGTTTCCTGTTCATCAGTGTTCCTCATGTACGAAAAGCATTCAGCCAACGTTAGATTGTGTTATGGGTGCGAAGAGGCTGATTTCGGTGAATGCAGAAGTAGCGCCGAAACTCACTCTGAACTGCTGTGAAATACTTGCTATTCTTCATGTAACTGTTGTAGGCAAATACTCGATGCTCTATCGTCCACACCGCCATGGCTTCACCTGGAAAGAAAAGAAAATGCCAAGACACCATGGACAGAATGGTACCTCTCGGACACATGTGCCTCCCGCTGGGGCTGAGTAAAAAGCCGTGTCAAAAAGGTCCGTCCTCTCTGCCTACCCTATATATACGTATATATATAAATGCATACCTGCTCTCTATATGTGTATATACATAGAAACACAAACACACACAAGCACACACACACGCACAAACACACACACACAGACACATACACATATATATATATACATACATAGACACAGACATATAGGCTGACACTCAGTATAAGTACGTATACAGATAGATTGGTGGAAATATTCATTCGTATAAATTCATGCACAGCTATAAAGAAAACCTGCATTCAAAAATTTTCGTTATTATAAATAGGATGTTTATATGATAAATTGGTTACAGTGCAGGTAAACTAGTCAACCAGAAAGGCGATTTTTACCAAGTAATTTGACTTGGGAAAAATAGCAGAAATGTACAAGAAATAGAAAACCAACTTGAATGATTACTATACCTTTTTATATTTCAGATATTATCGAAGAGTAAAATAAGAAATGACATTTTGATATTCAACATATTTTGGATCCATTTAATCATTCGTTCACACTTGTTAAATAGTAACTACGCGCCGAGTGATATTCAATATTAGGAGGTTTACATTATAGATAACTATATATATACGTAAATATATATATGTATATATATGTGTGTGTATATATATGTGTGTGTGTGTGTGCAAATATATGTGCATATATTTATACATACATACATACTCATATTCACACACACACACACACACACACAAACACACACACACACACACACACAAACACACACACACACACACACACACACACAAGTGCATCTGCGTATGTGCGTGTGCGCGTGTTTATGTTTCTGTGTGTATGTAACACCCGAATGCCATTATGAAAGTATATCTCTTGTTCAGTGAAAGACATTCGTATAGAAATTCGAACAATACATATGTAAATACATATATATATGCACACACACATACACACATCCATCCATCCATACATACATATGCATGTGTCCCACCACACACACACACATATATATATAGATAGATAGATAGATAGATATGCCCATTCGTTATCTATACACAAATGCATATAGAAATATACACACGAGGATGGCGTTAGAGAAGAAAATAGCACATTTAACGCATTTAATAGGAAAAGACTTTGCCTGAATGTGGGAAAAGTAAATACATTGAAAACCAATTCGTGTAAATAATAGATGAATATCAGGTACTCCTAAGGGACAATCGAGATACATTATGAAAAACCTTGCTTCTCATTGTATACATGTGTCTTACCGATACTGAGTGAAAGATACGTCATTACCATCACTTAATATCAATAATACACATACATACTTATATACATATACATACATACACACACTATATAGATTTATATATATATAAATATATGTATATATATATATATATATATATATATATATATATATATATATATATACATATATATGCACACACATATATATATACATACATATATATATATATATTATATATATATATATATATATATATTTATATATTATATCAAATTAGAGACAAAACCACTATTATGCAAATCAAACAAAGCAAGACTTAAGCAATACATAAAATAACTTATATAAATTAAAATTTAACATATGAATAACCACTACGATCGTTTCGTGTCAGCACATCTTAGACATTCTTCAGGTTGTTTGAAAACCTAAATATATTCCCTAATATTTATTATTATTATATATATATATATATACACAGATATGTATGTATGTATATATATATGTGTGCATATATATATTATATATATATATATATATATATATATATATATATATATATATATATATATATTATAGCAATTAAGGACAACTACTTAATAAGGAAAACTTAACAAGAAATTGTCAGGTAGATAGCGTAAAAACCTCATAAGAGAAAAAATTTCGAAAATAATTATTTCTTATTGAACATATTAATTTATATATAGAGGGCATTATACATACATGCCAGGAGGCATTGTATATACAGCCAAACGCTAAGAGGGACAATCAGTCATTTCTACCAAAAATATTACTAATCCCACCGAATGCAATTTTTCAAAGTAAGACATTTAAAAATATAGACCTGTATCACAGTGATTTCATACTTACGTAATCATCAGCAGGCCTGAATGTATTATAAATAAACAACGACCCTGCCTCGCTTAAGCCGATCAGCTAACTGATCAACATCAACGAAGCACATGGGTGAGTTTATATATATTACATCCGGGTAAATGGTAAACTTTTACGAATTGCATTTCGGGAGAGGAAAAGTTTTTTCGGAATAAAAATTTAGCAATTAAGGACAACTACTTAATAAGGAAAACTTAACAAGAAATTGTCAGGTAGATAGCGTGAAAACCTCATAAGAGAATAAATTTCGAAAATAATTATTTCTTATTGAACATATTAATTTATATATAGAGGGCATTATACATACATGCCAGGAGGCATTGTATATACATGCCAAACGCTAAGATTGTCCCTCTTAGCGTTTGGCATGTATATACAATGCCTCCTGGCATGTATGTATAATGCCCTCTATATATATAATATATATATATAATATATACATACATCTATATATATGCGCAGGAGTAGGGGAAGAAGTTTACTTTCCAACGGCCTCGTTCCTGGTTCAGTCCTGCTGTCTGGCACTTTGGGCAAGTGTCTTCAACTATAGCCTTGGGCCAACCTAAGTTTGGTAGACGGAAACTGAAAGGATTATGCGTTTGGGTCTCTGCGTCGCCATCACATGACAACCGTCCTCATAACTTAGTGGTTCAGCAAAAGTGTCCGATATTATATGTACTAGGTTTACAAAGAATAAGTTCTTTGGTCGATTTATCCGACTAAAGATGGTACTCCATGGTGGTTGCAGTCAAATGACTCAAACAAGTTAAAGAAAAAATATATATATATATAAATATATATATATATATATCACGTGATCACGTGACCGACGTGACCATCAGAAGTTACACATCGCTGGACACAATGTGTTCGCGATTTATCCGACTAAAGATGGTACTCCATGGTGGTTGCAGTCAAATGACTCAAACAAGTTAAAGAATATATATATATATATATATATCACGTGATCACGTGACCGACGTGACCATCAGAAGTTACACATCGCTGGACACAATGTGCTCGCATTGTTTTAACCTTTGAATGACGCCACCCCGCTGGCTAAGCGATCAGGCCAACCGAAGAAAGAGTGGAGAAAGAGTACAGCAGGGAAACCACCCCCTGCCGGAGCCTTGTGGAGCCTTTAGGGTTTTCGCTCAATAAACACTTACAATGCCCGGTCTGGGAATCGAAACCGCGATCCTACGACCGCGAGTCCGCTACCCTAACCACTTGGCCATTGCGCCTCCACATATATATATATATATATATATATATATATATATATATATTATAATATATATATATATATATATATTATATATATATCTATATAATATATATATATATATATATATATATATATATATATATATATATATATATATATATATCAACAATCAAGGAACGGCCATAATAGGCCATTCACCCACTAGAAATAACAGCCAAAGCTTCAACCGCAAATAAAAGTCAATTCCGTAAACAGGAGAAAATTTAAAAAAACATTTACCCTGTAATTTCTTATACGATGCACCGTTTCGTCTGCTGTTAATGGTAAACTAACCTGATTAAATTAAATCAAGCAATCTTCCATAGGCCCTCAGATTCTTCAGTAAGAAATAGCCACAAGTCGGAACAGATATTTTCACGAGGCAATTCCGACCCTGCCAAATTAATATCTGACCTAAAATTTTCAAATCATCGCACTCGCGCGCCAAATTTATCGGCAGCAAATAAATATAAGCCGTCGATTCCATAAACGGAATTAACCAGAAAATTCATAATTAATCAATATAGGGTGGCAAAGAATTACAGGGTAAATGGCCGTTCCTTGATTGTTGATGTTGAACTTAAAAATGGTCTATGACTATTTAATTTTTCCCACTAGGCCGCTGGTGGCAAAAAAATTCTACAAAATTTCTTTGCCACCCTATATTGATTAATTATGAATTTTCTGGTTAATTCCGTAATGGAATCGACGGCTTATATTTATTTGCTGCCGATAAATTTGGCGCGAGTGCGATGATTTGAAAATTTTAGGTCAGATATTAACTTGGCAGGGTCGGAAATGCCTCGTGAAAATATCTGTTCCGACTTGTGGCTATTTCTTACTGAAGAATCTGAGGGCTATGGAAGATTGGCTTGATTTAATTTAATCAGGTTAGTTTACCATTAAACAGCAGACGAAACGGTGCATCGTATAAGAAATTACAGGGTAAATGTTTTTTAAATTTTCTCCTATTTACGGAATTGACTTTTATTTGCGGTTGAAGCTTTGGCTGTTATTTCTAGTGGGTGAATGGCCTATTATGGCCGTTC
>NC_043012.1:13813070-13815570 GCF_006345805.1 Octopus sinensis
CCGTATGAAACAGCCAAAACACATATGAGTTCTCCAAGCATCCTAGTGGGTGAGGCTACACTCATGAAGTATCGAAGATAGTTCTATAAAAAGCAAATTTAGATTGTAAGCAGACTTCCAAAGTTCTCTAATGATGCACAGTCTTATAACAGGCTTTAAAAAAGCTTGTTAGCTGCACAGAAAAGGTGAATTCATCCATAATGTAGGTGCAATTACCAGAGATATGAGGACATATTTCATACTCACAGACGATGAATTCATCCATGATTAATCCATAACAAGGTTTCTGAGCCATATAGTAGAATTGGTTCGACTGTGGCTTTGAATATTTCAAGTTTGAAGTCTCTACTTAGATTTGATGACCAGATCTTATGCATGTCATTACAGGCTGACCAGGCCATACCCTTTCTAGTTAGAAAGTCTTTTCCAGATGATGATATGTATGACCCAAGATATTTATAATCAGAAACCATATTTAAAGGCGCACTGTTGAGAGTGTGGATGATGCAATCACTGTTGGACAGGCACTTGTTTATGTATTCAGTTTTGGCCTCATTGAGGTAAAGACCTACACAATTTGAGGCTTGTTCAAGAGATTGTAAAAGAGACTGGGCATTGGAGAGAGAATCACTGATAAGAGCGATGTCATCAGCAAAGTCAGTGCCTGTCAAGTACTCAGCTTGTCAGTTGATACCATCTCTGGCAAGGGCTTTGAAATAAAACCAAGAAGAAGTTCCAGACACCCAGCTGAGTATGGTTAATACCATATAGTTTTCTGGTACATCTAAGTTAAGTACCGCATTCAAGTGAATTCATAGAACTCACTTGAATCTTAATTGCTTTTACTATATATATATATATATATATATTATATATATATATAAGAAAGAAAATATGTAAAAGGATATAAGACGAAATCTCAAAACAACACGTAAAATTCTTAGTAATCTTATCTATACTCACTTTTCAAATTTATATACAGAATATGAATTCATTAGAGCTTTGTATATCTTCTTTTTGTCCACTTTCTGTCCACTTTAATTTCTTGTAATGGACTCATAATCTTCATTAAGGCGACTCATAAATATCGTTGATTAGAATTGTCATTATCATGCTTTAATGAATTTTAGTACAAAACTACAATCATGACACTTTAATACAGATTTGCACGCTAGCATACATAAAATTCTAATTTGAAGCTTATTTGTAGAAACAATAACTCTCTTCACTACTAGCAATGCGAGTGGATGTCGACTACTTGTAGATTTTAGAAGTACTGAGATAAGATTAAAAGCGTTTCCAGCATGCCGTCTTAGTAAACGTAGAATTTCTAAGGAAATATATTGGATTTTCAAAAAATAGAATGAATATATTTTGTAAAATATAGCAAGAAATAAATTACACTGAACTTGTTATTCCAGTGGTTGAAATACCAAAAATATAAAGACAATTGAAATTATAAGCGACATTATCATTCCGGTTTTTAAAAATATAGCATCCAGTCGAACATGGTTGGAAATATAATTTCTCTTTTTCTGACTTTGGTGTTCATCTTTTACGACAGTTTCGGACTGTACCGTTGAAATTATTGAAATATCTGTAACTTTGTTAGTTTGCGATCTGTTTTTCTTTCCGTCTGTCAAATTCGATTGTTTTTCTTAAGATTGCTGATTAATATATAACTTGCTTATAACCACAGATCCAAGTGTGACAATACCACTAAACATTGACAATAACATTAAATATAACAGGAAAAGTGAAGGATATTTAGAATTTTTTGGTGTATTCTTATCGATTTGAACAAGATACAAGACGTTTAATAAAAATATTGTCATTGCTAGAGAAACTTTCTCTCCTGATTCAGGAGGCAGAAGAAAAACAAAAAGAGTTAACATAGTCATCATTACTGTTGGAATCAACATAGCTACGATTCCTATTGTGATTTTACGTCGTAACTGCATTACCACTGATGTATGACTGATGCCATCGTTTGTGACATTTGCTGTACCCTTGAAATGAATATCCCACTTGTAGCTTTCTGTAATATTCATATTCCCGTAAAAGATATTTTTTAATCGTGTTTCCTTGGGAACATGTAAAGCAACACAAATGTCTATTTCACATTCATGGTCATCAAATGGATACGTGTATGCGTTCACTAGGCAATATGTCTGGCAGAATCGTTAGCACGCCGGGCGAAATGCTTTGCGGTATTTCGTCCGCCGCTGCGTTCTGAGTTCAAATTCCGCCGAGGTCGACTTTGCCTTTCATCCTTTCGGGGTCGATAAATTAAGTACCAGTTACGCACTGGGGTCGTTGTAATCGACTTAATTCGTTTGTCCCCTCTATGTTTAGCCCCTTGTGGGTAATAAGAAAACAAATATGTCTCCATGTACTTAAGAGACCACAACTCAACTGTTCCGTCAGAGTAAACAATTACTTCGCGATTGATATCGCTATTATCTTCCTCATTCACTGAATTACACATCATCAGAGATGG
>NC_043012.1:13820570-13828070 GCF_006345805.1 Octopus sinensis
TATATTTTCTCTTTGCCTACGTGGGGTATTGAGTATTGTTGTCAGGGAAATTTTCTTATGGTAGAGAAATAGCTAGTTTTGACTGTTATTTCTAAATTTCGGTACGTGGTGAAGCAAATTTTTTGCTGAACCCAAATTATAAACATACTCATAATTCTAAAAAATGTTGTTTAAGTTTACCGATAATTGTTCTTTTAAAATGCCGAACTACTTCGTAAAATTATTCATTATTAATTAATTAATTTTCCCCTTTATCATTATTATTGATAATATAATTCTTTCCCTGATAGTAAACTACAGTATTTCTGTAGAATTTTACTCAATAACACACGTGGGAAGGTGAGAGAGAATACGAGACCTCATTCGTCTGTTTGAATTCAGAAGTACTGGTCATTGGATGTAGTTTGTCTGATATCACTTGATCAGCTAACTTATGTTTAAATTTTTACAGTGCTCTCAATTTTAAAATATCGAAATATTGTACGGAAGAGCGAGAATGATCGAGTGGAAATGTGGTTTTTGTCTTTTCCACATCTATCTAAATCCGAAACGCGTCTACAGTTAATGGAAGCTGGGTGAATTCGTTATTTCGGTCGCTTTGCCTACATGGGTTGCTGAGTATTATTGTCAAGGAGATTTTCTCGTGGTAGAGAAATAGCTAGTTTTGACTGCTGTTTCTAAATTTCGGTCTGTGGTGAAGCAAATCTTTTGCTGAACCCTAATTATAATTATACTCATATTCATAAGAAGTTATATATATATATATATATATATATATACGTGCATATAGGGGTACAGGACGTCACCAACGGTTCAAAGAAATACGTAAACAACGAGAATAAGTTTGGAGAAAATGTCAAGTAAACAGAGAGAAATGACACTTCATCAGTTGTCAGCTGTCTATCTAATCCTCATTTCGTGCATTGAACGACAATATGCGACTTAAACGACAGTTGCTCCTATAAATTATAAAATAAAATTTACTATTTATGTACGCTCAAAAATATAACAGTGCTGACATACAAGGAAACCGAACGTACACCACGCATCCATTTCCAAGTAAGTTTATCTTCAGCTTTTTGATGCGACTCTCTTCTCTATACTTTTTTTCTTCCGGCAACCTTCTCAAATTCACTTTCCTCCCTCCCCGTCTTTCCCCGTTTTCTATCTGTCTATCTCACTCTCCACCTCTTTCCCTCTATCTGTCTCGTTGCTCACACGTAACCATCGTCCATCTTTCTTTTCCTCCCGGGACCATCTTTCCTCCATGTACGTTCCTCCATGTACATTCAATGGAGTGGACGGTTTTGTCTCTCTCTTCCATATTTTCTCTTTTCAAAAACATATTGATTTGGGATGTCTCAGTTCCTTGATGTTAAGTTAAAGGGCACGTTGAATGCACTTGTCAATAAGTGAAGGTGGATAGTTCCTGGTGATAAGGGTATCTTTTAGTTCTTGTAGTCGTGTGTCTCTGGTGTTTGCATTAGAGACTAAACATCAAGGAACTGAGACATCCCAAATCAAAGAAAAACTTACGACCAAAAGCCTTACCATACATCTCCACACACAACCCTCTCAATAACGAAGCCTTCGGCACCATCCTCCACAACATTCCCCTCCTAAAAAAAGACCACAGAATGAACACAATCCTCCAAACACAAACGATCATAAAAAGCAAGAGACAGCCTAAATCCATGAAAAGTCTCCTAACACAAGCCCGAATTCACTCTTCAACACAGAAGCCGACAGTAAAAAAATGTGGAAGACCCAATTGCAGGATATGCGACTATCTAATTGAGGGATCAGAGTTCTCCTTCAAACAGGGACAACGGTTTACAATGAAAAGCAACTTCACATGTGCTTCGGAGAACCTAATATACTCACTAACCTGCTCCGGGTGTCAAGAGCAGTACATAGGCCAAACAAAAAATAGTTTGCGTAAACGAATGGCCCTGCACAGATCCCAGATAAAAATTCCCCAAAACAGAAAAATAGCTTTCAGCCAACACATAGATACTTGCGCCAACAACAAAACACCAGGCTTCAGGATTTTCCCCCTCTACCAATTTAGGGACGATACAACCTCGAGACAACGAATAAGTAAGGAAACTCTCTTTATTACAAAATACAGGCCACTTCTTAACGGGTCTACGACAAACGATTAATATACCTCAACTTTAGAATAAAAGAAATATACACACACAAATATTACATTCCAAAGAATCCATTACTAATCAGCCCCAATCACAGCTATAATCCATAACATGCCAACTTCAAGTCATACAACACCTCACTACTTTCACCCATTCATATTCTCCCTTCTCTGTTTTCTTCTTCTTCCTCCACTTCTTCTTCATCATCATCATTATCATCATCATCGTCGTCATCATCATCACCACCATCATCATCATCATCTTCTTCTTCTCCTTCTCCCTTTCTTATTCATCATCATCATCATCATCAACATCGTCATCTTCTTCTTCTTCTTCTTCTTCTGCTCCACCTTCTACCTCTTAACTTTATCACTAATGCTTTTTAGTAAAACACCTACGCAAATTCCATAAACAAACCTCTCAATAGAAATATTCTCCTGCATTGAACTTCAACTGCTAGCCGTCACTGACCATTCAAAATACAACAATCAAGGCACTCCCAAATTTTTCCACCCCCTCTCCTCTTCAGCCTTCTTCTTCTTCTACCCTACCAAGAATTCACAACGACCTCGAACACACAAGTGCAAACAAGGGAGTCAGAGAAAGGCAGAATGCCACTTATATCTGAACACCATACAAATATTCCTTTAAAAAAACTTTTCTTCTAATTTTTCTAAACTTAATTATTTAATCGTTACAATTGAAAAAGGTCTCAATATGACCGAAACCGGTGCTGAAATGTTCTTTATAAAATTATTTTAGCATTTTCTATTTTGACTTGTTTTTTCATATATATCAACTCGTGTGTTCCTTTTCACCCTTATACATATATATATATATATATATATATATATATATATATATATATATATATTTCATTTTGGGATTTGGTTTGCAAGATACTTTATGTGTGTTCGTGTGTTGAAGCATATTCTGTTTTGCCTGCGAAGACATATTCTCTTTAAGTGGTTTTAGTGCCTTATCATCTAACAGACTCACCGGTAAGATGTCTACATTTCTTTTTCTATTTTTCTAAATTTCTTGTTGAGACTTGCAACGTTTTCAATGGTCTTGAGTCAAAACTATTGAAAAGGATGTAAGATGTTACGAAAATTTCAGAAGAAAAAAAGAAAGAAGTGGAAATTTTACCAGAGAGTGTGTTAAATTATAAAGCACTAGAAGAGAATAACTATCCCCAGACACAAGAGAATATACTATATAATCCTTTCTATTTATTACACACACACACACACACAAACACACATACATATATATATATACATATATATATAAGCAATAATAAATCTCTGAACGAGATGTAAACAGTAACCGCTTGACAACGTAAAGTATACTAGCTATCTCAATATGGCTAACCGCTAAGGGTGGGTGTTACTGTAGCTTTTAGCCCCAGGAGATCATCGTCTCCAGCTGGCTTTAGGCACACTTTCTATTCCCTTATGATATGTGCAAAGGGAGGTCATCCCCTCTCGTAAACCTGCAGTTTCGAGGTTTTTGCCTCTTATCAATGTACGGTAATCACCGGTTTTCGATGAGGAGAGACCTGTTTGCGAACATCTATTTAATGTTTTTCCCAGTAACCACTGTCACTGATTTCGAAAAACTGACTGAAAGCAATAATAAATCTCTAAACGAGATGTAAACACTAACCGCTCGACAACGTAAAGTATACTAGCCATTTCAATATGGCTAACCGCTAAGGGTTGGTGTTACTGTAGCTTTTAGCCACAGTAGATCATCGTCTACAGCTGACTTTAGGCACACTTTCTGTGTCCTTATGATATTTGCAAAGGGAGGTCATCCCCTCTCGTAAACCTAAGTGATACTCACGTTCAGAGATTTATTATTGCTTTCAGACAGTTTTTCGAAATCACTGACAGTGGTTACTGGGAAAAACATTAAATAGATATTCGCAAACAGGTCTCTCCTCATCTAAAACCGGTGATTACCCTACGTTGACAAGAGGCAAAACACTCGAAACTGCAGTCCGTGCGTATCACTTAGGTTTACGAGAGGGGATGACATCCCTTTGCAAATATCATAAGGCACAGAAAGTGTGCCTATAGCCAGCTGGAGATGATGATCTCCTGGGGCTAAAAGCTACAGTAACACCCACCCTTAGCGGTTAACCATATTGAGATAGCTAATATACTTTACATATATATATATATTCTTTTATTTCTTTCCCTTCTTTTAGTCACTTGAATACGGAGCTGCTAGAGTACAGCCTTTAGTCTGGCACATCGGCGCAGGGACTTATTCTTTGTAAATCTAGTACTTATTTTCTCGGACACTTTAACCGAAACGCTAAGTTAAGTGGATGTAAAATCTGTTGTCAAGCAATGGTGGAAGGACAGAGACATACAAATACATACATACATACACACACACACACACACACACACACACACACATATATATATATATATATATATATATATATATATATATATATATATATATATATATATATATATAGATAGATAGATAGATAGATAGAAAGATAGATAGATAGATAGATAGATAGATAGATAGATAGATAGATAGATAGATAGATAGATAGATAGATAGATAGATAGATATATAGATAGATAGATAGATAGATAGATAGATAGATAGATAGATAGATAGATAGATAGATAGATAGATAGATAGATAGATAGATAGATAGATAGATAGATAGATAGATAGATAGATAGATAGATAGATAGATAGATAGATAGATAGATATAGATATAAATATAGAAATATATATATGCCTTTCCTGGCCAATTGATAGTGGTGGGTTGAACGCCACGAGGGACTCAATAGGTAGCTGTATCCCTCTTACACGCGAAAGATGTGCGACATTACTTCACTGTTAAGCAATGTTCTTGTGCATTTAGGGCATTTCGTGATGATGGTACTTTGCATACCTGTAGAGTTTATTTTGAATCACCAATACTCCACCACACTCACAAACACACAAACAGACATTCCTGTATCACTGCCAATCCATGAATTTTAAGTAATTATCCATGGATCCCATCCCAAATGCTATCCGGATCAACCCAGCCGGTTGATTCTAGCTGATTCTTAGATGTTCATCGAGACCCTCACCAATCTTGTTCTGTCACTATATTCCTGACGACAACTTAAGTGAACGTCCATCAAGTGCGTTGTCTAACTTCCAGAAGACTATGATCGCTGACGACACTCAAGATATCAGAGGTCCTGCCCCGCTATGCTTTTGATCCACAACTGCAACTCCGGTAGATCAAGACTGTCTTACAGCGATAACACATAATTACTGTCAAAGAATCATTGAATATGTCGCGGCTCTAGAGCATGGTTGCGCATCACTAACCTCGGCCTATCCTGTCCTGCAATCAGCGGGTATGGAGAACAAATGTAGAGCCTGGCCGGTGTAATGCGTCCCTTCAATCTACGGAAGCCAGGAGCAGTCCTCCCTCTCCAGTTAGATGAGTACCGAGACGAGACACAAGGATCAGACGGCAATACATGGCAGGGATGATGCAAACTATCACCATCTGCGACCGATGTTTTCGGGATAGCTTTCTCTCGACCCACTTCTATATGAAGTTGACCACCCTATTCGCCATATCTTCACACTCCTTCTTTAAGTGTATAGAACTGAACCAAACCAGACACAGAACAATTTAACCGATCCAGCCCTTACAAGGCTATTAAACAGCGGGGACCATCTTATATAGGCACCGGGATAGGAGTATTCTGAAATCACTAATTTTCGTTCATGTTTCCGTATTACGTTGCCAGAAAGTCGCACCGATCACCTCGATATGTTTCGTGCCCGACACTATAACAAAAATATTATCTGCCGACGCCGACACAGATTGATATTCCGCATTGTACATCGCACCGTATGTTCCCTTTCCCCAAACGCCTTCAGATTCAGCATTAATGTCTCGAGAATCAAAACATACGCTATGGAGGAGATTGTAAAGCCTTGCCAGCCCGAACGCATAAAGATGAAGGGTAACTGTTGATGGCTAATTACCCTGACCAGCGAAGAGATATGTTTAAACAATGCAGCGATCCAATCTCTGAAACCAAGGCCAAAACGGCCTATATATGAGACAACTATCAAGTACCGATGTCAAAAGTTTTCGATTATATTAATTTTATCGGAGCTCTAATCGAGCCAGAATCATTATTTACACTGTCTATGAGATATCACACGAAAGGGAGGTGTCGTGAATAGATCTCTTTAGGATGACAGATATCTAGACACTTTACTAGTCCCCTGTCAATAATCTTAAACAGTGCATTGAAAAATAAATAATGGGACCACGCTGGTACTGAGTGGATTAGAATTTCTGGAAATTATCCATGAGTTACAGGCATAAAATCTTCTGAAACAGAGAAGCCAATTGATTTTCGTCGATGCCCAAAGTATTAATACAGATTGCTTACATGGAACCTCTTCATACACCTTTGCCTCGGTTCTCACACCACGAATATTTTATAGTGTTATTTAAATGATAGCTTATAGTACATAAATAGCAACTGTTGGCGAACTGAGGCCAACATTTGAAAGTGAATGCAGACAAATAGGGAACGAAATTAAACTGGATGGTTGAGATTCTATTGATTTTTATCAGCAATGTCTGCATTTGAATTATCATCAGTTTGGTGGATAGCATTAAATTTTGAAATATATATGTATTTAATAATCAATGATTAAAACAATTTTTGGGGTGGGGTTCATATCGTATATTTATATGTGCGTATAAATTGCTTTAATTGTATGACATGACGCAATTGGTGCTTACAAAGATTAGGGAAAAACGGAATATAATCACGATACGTTGTCAGATTCGTCATAGAAAATTATTTCAACAGCCCAGGATCAATCTTTTCGACATATTTCAAATTCTCTTACTCATCATCATCATGTTCATCATTCGTCAGTATCAACTTTATATTCTTTATAGAATTCATAGTCATTATCGATATCAATTATAATTGTAATTTATACAGGATGGCAGAGGACGGACGTATTTGAAAAGTTCACGAAATCAATAATTTTACCAGCAAACAAATTTTATTGACATTAATGTGTTTGTATTGAATTCATATTTATTAAAATTAACTGTGAAAAACAACATCCATCATGTGGTGTCCGTTTTCATTGATGTCTGAAGGTGTTCTTAGAAGCTGGCCTCCAATCTTTCCAACAATGCTCTGTCGTTTCGGGCGACTTCCATGAGAATAGATTCCTTGAAATCGTCAAATGTACGTAGCTTATGTGCATACATACGCGCCTTGGGGTTTCCTTAAAAGATATAATCGTGTATGGAAAAATCAG
>NC_043012.1:13830570-13858070 GCF_006345805.1 Octopus sinensis
ACGTAAACACACTATCATCGGTTGTCAAGCGATGTTGGGAGGAAAACACAGACACACAAACACACACACACACACACACACACACAGACATATATCCAAATCCACTCACAAAGCTTTGGTCGGCCCAAGACAATAGTAGAAAATACTTGCCCAATGTGCCACGCAGTGGGACTGAACCCGGAACCATGTAGTTCGTAAGCAAGCTACTTACCACGCACCCACCCCTGCGCCTATACATATATATATATATATATATATATATATATATATCACGTGATCACCTGACCGACCAAGCTATCAGATGTTCCTACACATCGCTGGTCACAACAGGGATAGCCACAATCCCCTGCCGGAGCCTCCACCTATGAGAAGAAAAGCTACAGCGTCGATATAAGGACCAAATGCTAATACTTCCGTAAAATCTCACAATGACGACAATGGAAATGGTCCCGAGTCTCTAGCCGCTCTACCAAAGAAGCTAGTGGCCCTTTTCCAACATGTACAAAATTTTTAGAGTATTGAAATATACTACTTCCAAATTAACACCCAATCAATTAAAGGACTAAGGACATAATATTTATTATTAACATAACACTTATGAATTAAAATAAATAATCTGCCTTAGGGACATAATTTTTATGGAATTATTATATATTTTTCATTTTATTTCGAAATACTGTGGGACATTCTTTTGTAGGTATGACATATCTTTAATTTAACGACGACACAGATAATAACATTATGTGTGTGTGTGGTTGGATGTAAAACTGCAATAAACTCCATTTCTTCATATTGCTCTAAGTATTACTTCAATATTATTTTACATTTTACATTTTACATGAAACGAACATGCCTACAAATCTGTAGACTCTTTTGTGGATAAACCGGAAATAGTCGATTAACAAGTTGAGTTCTTAAACTCACAGCTGCCACCAAAAGCTCCACCTCATTGGCTTCCATGCAACCTTTCTCAACCAAAGATGTGCAATGGCACAAGACTTGTTGTAAAGGAATTAATAAGAAGTATCATACAGGCCACAAAAATGTCTGGCTGTGCAAGAAATGTTTATACCACACAGTTCATTAAGGACAGACTTTGCGAGTTACAGGCTTGCAATTAGAAGACGACTGTTTCTCACACGATCAGTTATATGTTGGGACATCCAGTGTGAGGGGCAAGAACGATCTTTTCATTTTTACCCCTACTGGTAAAACCCCGAAACATTGTCTATACATACGTTTTTACCATGAGATCAACAAACTAAAATTTTAAGAATGATTATTAACTTTGAACTGATATTGTCAACGTCACACTATCTTCGTTTAACAAAAATTATGTGTATGTTTGTTTGTTGTAATAGTTAAGTTCAATAAATTATACGACATATGTTTTTAGTTTTCCCCGAACATTTCTTTACTTATGTTGTACTAGACATAAGCCAAAGTCTCTGCAATGTTTGCTTCATTTATAGACTGAAATACTACAGATCATAGATCAGACGTTTATGTACACCCATGATAATACTGGCCAGAAGAAAAGAGCTCTATTGTCTATATGGAAGTTAACAACTATTTCATATATATATATTAGATGCAATTATAACTGAATAAATTTCAATATTCATAGTATTCATATATATATATATATATATATATATATATATATATATATTTCAAGAGTTCTTGCTCCTTCTTCAGTAACTCATCCTACACATCGAAATATTATCGAAGGTTAAAAAATTGATAATGATTGTATATACATATTGAAGTCTTATAAGCATTTTATATACTTTGTAGTATATATTCTATATATACTGTGATTTGAGTATGCATGTGTATATTTATATGCGTATATGTGTATGTACTTTATGTAAGCAGGGGTGATAGTTGATGACTGTTTGTTATATGAGTTTTGTGGTCGGAGAATTCGTTTGCCTCACTCATTAAGGTGACGATAAATTACTACGGTTTTGTTCACTTCAATTACAATATCTGGTTTCAATTAAAATCCATCAAAATGTAGTTGTACCTGGATAGACACAGATATTTTTATATATACCAAATGTTATGGTTTGGTCCATATATGTACCAAAGAAACTATTTAAAATGTCATGAGATGGAAATCTCAAAACAGCAGACATAATAATCTTTGATACTCCACGACATCACTTTGATATTCTGAAGAGGAGTTCATTAAAGGCTTGTGCACTTTCATACAACCCAATGCATTCCTCTTTGTTGCAGCAGAGAAATAATCTTGAACATATAATTCATAAATATCGCTGATCAGATTGTCTGTTTTACGCCAATAAATCTTACGTGAAATGTCGTACATATCTTCAATTATGAAAATGTTTGCTATCAGTCTTGAAATTCAAATTCCAGCATTATTTGCGTAAACCTTAACTCACTCAATTAATACTTTTTTTTATTAAAGACCAAAGTTTTCGTGTGGATTGCACCATCTTTAAAGAAATACTGAGCCAACATTAAATGTTCTGTTATTCCCCCTGGACGAACGTAGCATTTCGCAGATCATATACTAGGTTTCCAGAGAAATATTTTGAAATAAATATTGTTGAACTTGTTACTCCAGTGGTGTAAATAACAAAGTGGTAAATAATATTGAAAATATAATCGATATAACAATACCAATTTTCAAGAATATGGCATCCAGTCTTACGTAGTCGGAGATACAATTTCTCTTTTTCTTACTTTGAAGTTCCTCTGCAATTAGTGATTCGGATTTTACCATGGAAATCATTGAAATATCTGCAACGTTCTTACTTTGAGATTTGTTTTTGTTGAGGTCTGTCGAAACCGATTTCTTTTCCCTAGATGACCGATTAATATACAACTTGCTTATAACCACCGATCCAAGCGTGACGATACCACTTAACATTGACAATAACATTAAATACAACATGAGAAGTGAAGGATATCTTGAATTTTTTGGTGTATTCTTATCGATTTCGACAAGATACAAAACGTTTGATAAAAATATGGTCGTGGCTAGAGAAACTTTCTCTCCTGATTCAGGCGGAAGAACAAATACGAAAATGGTTAAAATAGTCATCATTACAGTCGGAATCAGCATAGCTATGATTCCTATCGTAGGTTTTCGTCGGAGATACATCACCGCAGCTGCCTGACTACCCTCATCATTTTCTGCAGATACCACTCCAAACATGTTGACATCCCACTTGTAGTTTTCTGTAACATTTAGATTTTTGTAATACATTGTTTGTATTCTCGTTTGACGAATAGAATGCACAGCAACGCACATATGTATTTCGCATCTATGCTCATCAAATGGATACGTATAAGCGTTCACTTGGCAATAGGTCTCTACGTACTTAAGAGACCACATCTCGACAGTTCCATCATGATAAATCTTGACTTCTTGATCGGTATTGGCATCATCTGGTTCATTCACTGAATTACACATTATAAGAGATGGGGTCCATATTTCATGTCTTGGCAGATTTATTTCTGTAATGTTGTTATAGTCCGATGGTTTCCAGATTAGATATGCGTCGATCCAATATGGCGCAATCATATACCGAGCCATGAGTATGTTATTTACGAAGTCCAAATCATAGAGTGTGTGAAGATCCAAATCAGTATATATATCGACAGAAGTGATCAAATTAATAACAGGTCTTATATCTTTTCTGTAATTCAACAGCAGGTTGTCTTTCAATCGTATTTCATCCTCGTGCGTCGGAAGAGATTTTACTGTTAATATAATCGAAGTCAAACTGAAAACAAAATATGTTATGAACATCATTATCAATTATATTTCAAGAAGGATTAAATATTAGTTTATCTCAACACTTGTGATAAGTGTTTCTGGTAAATATCGATATGTTTTAGTATTGTAATGTTTATATTAAATTTTGCGTAAATGAGCGTTATTCACTTTGTTATTGATACAAGGTAATATAGGGGAAGTTCTCTAGATAACGATAGAGCTGAAGCATGCAACAGTAGCATAAAGCCAACTTTAAATGCAGTATACAAACAACGAATTATCGTAAAATGCTCAGTATTTCTTTTCGAAAAGTATTTTTGCAATGTATGATACCTATATGAAAATGTTCTGGTCAATGTATTCCTTTAAATTATAAGTTGTATGTGTGAAAATAATTTACCATATGAAAAGTGAAAGTTGTTTAATTATTTCAATTTATATATTTCCTCCAATGTTGTTATATAAGTGGTTATTTTGTATTTCATCCTTTTTAGATACAAGTACAAATATGTATTTCAGGTATAATAATTCCAGTCTCAAAACTGAAAAACCATCAGACTGTCTTCTTTGATATAAATGAAGAAATGTTTTCATGCCATAAATATACGGGATATCTCGGCGATTCAGCAACCTGAAAGAAACAAGTTCTAGAAGATATTATATGTATGGATATTTTTTTAAAACCCTATCATGACAATAACGTTTCAACAATGCAAACAAGGATAATAATCCGTTCTACTATAGGCACAAAGCCTGGATTTTGTGGGGAGGGGGACAGTCAATAACATCGCCCTAGTCGTCAAATTATCGATCCCGATAGGATGAAAGGCAGAGACGACCTCGGCGGAATTTGAACTCAGAATGTAGCAGGGTACGAAATACCTATTTCTTTACTGTCCACAAGTGGCTAAACATAGAGGGGACAAACAAGGACAGACAAACGGATCAAGTCGATTATATCGACCCCAGTGCGTAACTGGTACTTATTTAATCGATAACTTGTCTTTAAAATCCTCGAAAACCTGTAGTTGAGTAGAATTCAATAACATTGTTTCATTGTTTTCTATTTCCGTGAAAGGAAAAATAGTTTCTGTACAAGGTGGAATAAATCAGTTGTAGAAATTAGTCAAACCGAGCAAATTCTCGTAACTTTGTTAAAGAAGCGGGTGGAATATCTCGAATAGCATCAATTTTATCCTGCAATGGATGTATTCCATCTTTTTTCATTACATGTCTCAGAAAATTGATAGAAGAAACTACAGAAATACTTTCGTTTACATTAAATATTACAACGTATTGTGACAGGCTAGTAAAAAGCTATTCTAAACGAAGGACATGGATTCTAGTGTGTTTTTCCAGCTTTTGCTGTTTCTTCTCTTTCTTCATATTTGTTAGGTACTATGACTTCTTTTTTTTTTGTATTTGCCAGCTTCTTTAAAGACTGAAAACAGTATTTTGTTTTGTTCGTTTTTTGTGGCTATGTTTATTAGTCTTCCTTGATTCTGTTGTAGTTGTTGCTGTAATCCTATGGTGATGGTTTTCAATTAGGTTTCTAGCTGTATAGGGCTTCTACCTCCTTCGATACGTTGTATGTATAATTTTGTTTTTATGTCAGAGTTTGTGGGGTGTGTCTCACATTATGTGATACGCTCAGTGACACACTCAGACATGCACACACAAGGTGACAGAGGTAAACACATACACACACACACATGCACGAACACACAAGCACATGATTATGTATGTTTATACAAAAGTATAACATACATATACGCATACATGCATGCACACACTTACATGCATACATACATACATATATGTGTATGCATACACACATACACACATTGACGCACGCACATGCACACAAACAAATAAAAAGAACGCAGCTTGGATAATGAACAGAGTGAACGATTAATGAAAAGCTTGGAAGATGCAACGAAAATTTTAGAAAAATAATCAAATGAGTGCATACTTTATCGGTTTGACTCTCCCCTGACACAACAAAACATAGATAGATAGATAGATAGATAGATAGATAGATAGATAGATAGATAGATAGATAGATAGATAGATAGATAGATAGATAGATAGATAGATATAGATATATAGATATAGATATATAGATATATATGCATATATATGCATATATATATACATACATACATATATATATATACATACATATATATACATATATATATATATTATATCTATATAATTCTATATATATATATATATATATATATATATATATGTATGTATATGTAGGGTATATATAATATATGTATGTATGATATATATTATGCATATATATGCATATATATCTATATATCTATATCTATATCTATATCTATCTATCTATCTATCTATCTATCTATCTATCTATCTATGTTTTGTTGTGTCAGGGGAGAGTCAAACCGATAAAGTATGCACTCACTTGATTATTTTTCTAAAATTTTCGTTGCATCTTCCAAGCTTTTCATTAATCGTTCACTCTGTTCATTATCCAAGCTGCGTTCTTTTTATTTGTTTGTGTGCATGTGCGTGCGTCAATGTGTGTATGTGTGTATGCATACACATATATGTATGTATGTATGCATGTAAGTGTGTGCATGCATGTATGCGTATATGTATGTATGTTATACTTTTGTATAAACATACATAATCATGTGCTTGTGTGTTCGTGCATGTGTGTGTGTATGTGTTTACCTCTGTCACCTTGTGTGTGCATGTCTGAGTGTGTCACTGAGCGTATCACATATATATATATACACACATTTGTAGATATATATAAAATCATCCGCTTCCGATCATTCCTTCTCCGTCCGTTTTATTTTCCCCTATCTCATCTCTCCCAATTTTCCTTCTCAATCCTTTCTGTCTCCGACGTTCCTTATATATATATATATATATTATATATATATATATTATATTATATATATATATATATATATATATATATATATATATATATAAGGAAACGTCGGAGACAGAAGGATTGAGAAGGAAAATTGGGGATAGGGGAAAATAACGGAGAAGGAAATGATCGGAAATGATCCTTATATATATATATATATAATATATATTATATAAGGAAACGTCGGAGACAGAAAGGATTGAGAAGGAAAATTGGGGAGATAGGGGAAAATAAAACGGAGAAGGAAATGATCGGAAGCGGATGATTTTATATATATCTACAAATGTGTGTATATATATATATGTGTGTGTGTGTGTGTGTGTGTGTGTGTCGACAGAGTTGGCCAAAAGTCACCCGATAGAAAATCAAAATTCCATAAATACTATTTGTATTTTGTGTATTGACTCTAATGGAAAAATGTCTCTCTCAAGGACTTCAGTTCGAACGCTTTTTCTGATGTTACATATTTATAGGTTTTTATTAAATTCTTTCAGTTGTTAAACATAAATAAATATTGGAATAAAATGGCTTTGATTTACTGTCTGGTGACTTTAGGCCAACCCTGTATATATATATATATACATACATATATACATTTGTATTTATGTTAAAAGTCATATTAAAATACAGATATACAATACATGAAATTATATATTATGTAAGAAATGTTTTGTTTATGTAATCGAAAATATTTTTAACTTCCTGCGAATGTGTTCTGGCTGTCTCTGATCGTCACGTCGTGGTGGCTGATCTATGTCTGTAATAATTCTGTCAACTCTGCTGTACCTCTAGGTTCCACTCTATTCTCTTAGTCCTACATATCAAATACATCCAGGTTTTCAATTTGAACAGGGCGTATGATACCTCTAATACCGATAATATAGGCAAATGGGAACCATTGACGCCAGTGACGTGACATCTCCAAGTATCATTATAAGTCTACGGTTTCAGGACGTTGTACCAGATGTCATTTTGGAGATGAACGAAGATGCATATGTCTATGGGAAGTACTTTAGAATGGAGATAATATGGGCGATGAGAGGAAGAGATATAATTATGTATGAAGTGCCACAGAATATGTAAGATAAGACTTGCCAACACCGAATCGCTAAAATCATTATGGAAACGGCAGATAGGAAAGATATTGGATATAGTTTAGGTATATCTTAGTAGCGTTCTCTACTAATATCATTACCGGTAACATACTGAGCACACCGCCCATGTATAAAATTATGTTAGAACAACACTCTTCGCACATCATCGTTAGTCTATAAATAAGATATTTACCTAATTTCTTCGGTATATTGTAGATGTTGAACCCTTATTTTTTGCATAATAATTTCAAAGCAAAATTAAGAGAATTAAAGAAAATACTGCAGACAATATGTTGTGTCATTACTATAAAAAATTTAAACGACAGCAAAGAAAGAAATTTAAGAAAAAAAGCAAGTCATGAAATTCTGATACTGACCATATATTGAAATCAAAGTGAATTCAGATTTTTCTGTGCACTGTAGACACACAATAGCTACACAGAGTGATATTCTTAAAAAACTGGAAGGTTATATATGAACGTGTGGGTGACGCACACCCCAATATGCTAATGAATATGTATACGTATATATGTGTGTGAGTGTTTGTGTATGTGGACTCGCGCGTTTGTGTGTGTACTTATATAGATAAAGGGTGTAGGGTATATATATATGTATATATATATATATGTACATGCATACACATATATAAGTGTCATTTATTATATATCATATATATATATATATATTATATATATATAATATATATATATATATATATAATATATATATATTATATATATTATATTTTTGTGTATGTGTTAGTCATATGAATATTATATTCAAAGCATGTAATTGAAAGACACCTCTGTGAAGTTGCCAACATGCAATAAATTGAACACAAACAATAGCGTAAGTAAAAGTTGATATAGTCAGCTTCTTTTCATTTTCAAAGTCAGTTCCGCCTATATTGACTGAAAAATATGTTGTGCGTATGTGTGTGTTTGTTTGTATGTATGCGTATGTGTGTGCATGTGCGTGTGTATGTGTGCGTGTGTGCATGGTTGAGATTGTGGTTGCGTGGTAAGGAACTTGCTTTCGGCTTCAGCCCCGCTGCGTGGCATTCTGTACAAATGTCTTCTGCGATACCCACGTTCCGAGCAGGGTCTTGTGAGTGGATTTGGTAGACTGAAACTGACAGAAGATCCTCGTATAGAGATAGATAGATAGATAGATAGATAGATAGATAGATAGATAGATAGATAGATAGATAGATAGATAGATAGATAGATAGATAGATGAAATTGAAACCGATAGAATAAATAAGATGTCTTGGATTTTATTTGTTCGACTAAGACTATTCTAGGCGGTGCTGCAGCATGGCAGCTCTCAAATCACTGAATGAAGGAAAATAAGAACATATATATATATACATATATATATATAGATATATATATATATATATTATATATATATTATATATATATATATATATATCTATTATATATATATATATACATACACGTTTATATATTTGTTGTGCAAGATTTTTTATGTGAAGTCGTGTGGTGAAACTTGAAACATATTGTTGTATTTAGGAATGGTCATTTTGCCAGTTTAGCCAATAAAACACACGCACTATATATTTGGTGTTACTTTACTTCAGTGTTATTTATTTTTTACATTAATCTTAATCTTATTTCGGCCAGAGTTCTTTCGTCACGCTCCTGTGACCGCATCAGTGGTCCTTTGTTTTCTTCTTTCTTATTTGTGTCTCTCCTTACTAACCGTCAGCCATTTTGTATTTCCATTGTATGTCTTCATTTGCGCATGCTTATATCTCTATGTGCGTCATAGATGTCTTGGATTTTATTTATTCGACTAAGACTCTTCTCGGCGGTGCTGCAGCATGGCAGCTCTCAAATCACTGAATGAAGGAAAATAAGAATATATATATATATATATACATATATAAACACACAAACACGCACACACGCAGACACACACACTCACAACATACATATATGTATATATATGGGATCGCGTGGCGTCTACTCTGGGATAGACTGGTGTTCAGTTAAGTGGGAATGTGGGGCTGCTCGCCTCGCCAAGTAACTGACATTATTCAAAGGATATGTGTTCATCGACATATAACAAGATTATCGTAATATGTGAAGCTGGTGCCTGAATGTTTCTAGCTTCAAGCTATCACGAAAGGTTAGAATTGTTACATTTACGGTGGTAGTAGTGTAACTATTCAGGTAAAAATATGCAAAAGAAGATCATCATGGTATACTAAAACCGCTTTGATTTTAGAAGAGTCAACGCATGGAGATAGTTCTTACAATGAATTTTGGTAAAAATCGATGCACAGGGAGTCATGAAGTTCCGCTTTTTGCAAGACAAACGAGCGGCGGAAACCTATGGAGATAGGAAAGAAGCCTTACTCCACATTGAAAATCAAGGTGTCAAGGTTTCGGGCTGATCATTTTGAGATCTTAGATCTCAAAGTAACCAGTCGGCGACCACAAAAGACAAACAACGAGTTGTTCACGACACGATACTCGAGGACCGAGTATCATGACCGAGTAGTTGATAATCTGCGGATTTCCCGCCATAGAGTTGGTCACATCATCCACATTCTGGACATGAGAAAGCATTCCGCAAAATGCAGAAGAGAAGTGCATCAAAATGACGGCATTAAATGTGTTTTGCGACCGGTTTGCTGCGGTAGAGCCTCATTTTATGGCTCCTTTAGTCGCTATGCATAAATCTTGGCTTGATTATTCTGTTCCACAAACAAAGCAGCAATAATGTACTTTAATAATCACCAAATCTATAATCATTCATTGTGTAAATACATTTTTGAGAGGGACTTCCTCTATAAAACTCGGAGTATAATCGTATCACAGTCAGGTTCCACTTAGGAAATTATATCAACAGCAGCAGCATTTGCTTCCTTTCTCTAATCATGCACTTCCTCCTCCACCTCCACCGTCTCCATCGCTCCTCATGCTCTTTCTTCTACACCCTCTTCTCCTCCTCCTCCTCCTCATCATCATCATCACCATCACTAACACAATTCCTCAGCATCTGCATCTTTGTCTTTGTCGTCATCATCGTGGCTGTTGGCGTCAATCGTAATTTTGATTTACATACAGATATTTAATAAGACATAGAAACAGCAATTTTTGAAATCAGTCTTTATTCGATAAAGTAATTTTATTATGGAAAACACGGACAAGTGATTAAGCTTTATTCCAAATTGTGTATAAATATCTAGATTTCATGGTGCTACAGAATCACAACATTTTACAATAGTTTGTGTTATAATAATATACATGTATTTGACTTCATATATAAAAATAATACTCGCTGTATACAGTATAATGAGAGACATTTAAATATGTGAATAGTGTGAACGATTATTGCTTTCTGACATTGCAGAACTGCTCTTCATTGTTTCTGATCCCTATTTAAGAGGGAGTTGGTTTTATTCATAGTCATACAGTCCCATTACTCATTTAAATATTAAAATTGTTACGTACGATGATAAAATTTCTTCTTTCATAAATGTATTTTACTTGGTGAACATAGCGCTGATACATCGATATTCCAGTGTTTCTAGTCATTGGATCAGTGGTTTGTTATCTAACAGGTTTATTTATTTTAGATAACGTCCTAAGTTTCATGCAATAATCTTTGATAAATACACTTACTAGAAAATGACCTCACACGCATTAAAATTCGTAAACCTTTAGTTTCAGAACTGATGTTTGCATTGTTACAATGTTACACATTAATCTCAACATGAAGTATTGTGCTTATTCTCTATTCAGTAAAGGAATTCTGTACATGTTATCCGGTAACTGTTAATGCTCTAGCCGCTCCGCAAATATTAGGAAAGCAATTGATAATATGAGTTAAAGGCTTATAAGTATATTTGTGTTAAAGAACTATTTATCATTACAGTACAGCTATAGAATGAGGCTCTATTAGGAGATCTTTCACGGACATAAAAAGAAAAAAAATAGAACCCTATGTAAACTAGTAAATGTTTTACCATAAATAAATATGAAAATTATTTAGTATAAAGAAGAGGCGGCTCGGCAGGGGTGAAACCATGGTAGGTGAGATGAAGCGCGTCGCTAAAAAAGTGTTGATGTGATTTGACGAGATCCTCACCGTGGATTCGGTTAGGCAGAACGGCAGGCTTCATGCATGTAATGTAGGAGACTAGCACGAAGGTAGCAGGTGTCATTTACGGCGTCAGAAACCACCTTCAGTCATGGTATTGGCTGAAATTGCATCTGATGGGTCCAAGTCACTCTTGATCTCCATTGATGCTGATGTCAAGAACTCCAGCCCAAGCATCCAATTTGATACAGAGGTACTGCGAAGAACATTTCAACGGGATTTTAGAGACAAGACACTAAGGCCTCCCTCTATCCCATGAACTTTGCTATTTGGTATTTCTGCTCGCTCCTATTCAAATGTATCAGATCTGAAGAAAGCCCTTCTGCCTTCATGAGTCAATGTGGATGAAGTGGTTATGCGGCGCTCATGCAACTCAAGGACCACTAATTTGAAGGCTATGATCAATACGAAAGGTTATCATTTTGAGATGCAATTACTGCAATTAATTGACCATTTAACATAGAACGTGTGTGCTGAATTTCATTACCCTACATTAAGTGTATTTTGAATAATTAAGAAATATCAATGGGTAAATCTTTCTGGGACACCCTGTAGATACAGAAAATATCAGTCAAATTAATATAACCGAAATTGCATGATAACACAACGTTATGAAGGCAAAGCAAAATTGCTTAAATACAAAGTGAACTAAAAATAATATCTCTAGTAGACGAACGCATACAAAAACAACATAAAATATTCTGTAAAAAGCTAGTTTGGTATTCTTCTAGTGACGTCAGTGGATAACGAAAGACAACAATATAATCATATGACGTGTACGTTGCTAGAAACGTAAGGGTTTCTACGTAGCGACAATTAGATGTCTATATATTTAATATGCTAAAGAGTTTTAGAAAGATTTCCAGTATTTATTTGAAGGTGAGAGACATATATCTAAAGTTGTGAATGGCGCATCATATCAGAAAATATTCCTTGATTCAGTGTTTTATCATATATATATATATATTATAATATATATATATATATATATATTATATATATATATATATATATATATATATATGTACATTACTTAGTATTAACATAATCAATTTTTGTTGTTTTTGGTCCTCAAAATTATAAAAAACTGTAGACTTATAATTATTATTATATTATTATTATTATTATTATTATTATTATATTATTATTATTATTATTATTATTGAGTGAGCGAGCAGAGCATGCCATCAAAGTGACACTGGGGTAAATATTACGAAGCCCAGTATACCCATCATGACTACCCGTCTGATAAGGGTACACCAGGCACATGCATCACAACCATATGTGCGCGACATGGTGATCTCATATCAAGATAAACAGCACATGACCTTGCAGGTGGGGCCAGTTAGATTTTCTTCAGATCGAGTAACCCATCAAAAGGTCCCTGAATAAGGGTTGTTTTTTAAGGATGTTGAACGAAACACCCGTTTCAGAGGTGAATTATTCAAACCCCAAAGAATCCCTCTCAACACATGGCTATGATGCTCCTCCACTACTTCTGCTCGTGATCAAGATGCACATATCGTCAGCCACTAAGGGACATGCTCAACTGGTTAAAGTCAAACAACTGACAAGCAAATCTGTGGTATTGAGGCAGAATATTTGCTGTAGGCCATCTTTTATACCAAGACAAAACGTTGTACATGATAACACTTCCAATCAGTTAAGATCAGAAGCCATGAGAGCCACTGCCTGGTACTGCATCAGGGCATTTATTATTATTATTATTATTATTATTATTATTATTATTATTATTATTATTATTATTATTATTATTATTATTAATTATCATTATTATTGTTATTATTATTATTATTATTATTATTATTATTATTATTATCATTATTATCATCATCATCATCACGTCATCATCATCATCATCATCATCATCGTCATCATCGTCATCATCATCATCATCATCTGAAACCATAGCCATATGGTTGGAAAGCAATATTCTTACCACACAGTCATGCCCATACACACACACATACACACACACACACACAACACACATATGTATATATATATATGTACCGAAGAGATTATGTAAAATGTCATTCGGTGTAAAACTAAACTCAAAAGACGTTAAAACACTCTTATTTTCTGTCACTTATTTCGTTACAATATTAACTATGTTTCAATGCTCACTTTCATATACCGAATATGAATTTGTTACCTGATTGTATACTTCGACGCATCCTCATATGCTTGCATTTCATATAATATCACGTAACCTTAGATATATAATTCATAAATGTCGCTGTTTACAGTTGAATCTTTTACGGCATTAATTTTACGAAATTAATTGCTGACCAAATTACAATTATGAAAGTTTGATAATCTCATGCTTGAAATTAAAATCCAGCTTTATTTGCAAAAACAATAACTCCCTTCATTGCTAATTTGTTCCAATACACTGGAGCATAAAAATGGCACATGTAATTATTTAATATCAATTAGATATCTCTATTAGCGATCGGTACTAATTTTAAGAAGTACAAGGCAAATTCTATAAATATTTCGATAACACTGAAACTCCGTCGTGATCATAGAATGTCCAAGGAAATATATAGGATATATGAAAAATAACAAGATAAAAATTATTTGTAAATTAACAGACACGGCATAAATATTGTTGGTCTTGTTAGTCAAGCGGTGTAAATAACAAACCTAAAAACAATATTGAAATTATAACCAATAATACGATGGAAATTGCACATGTAATTATTTAATGGCACATGGCACAAATTATTTAATGGCACATGTAATTATTTAATATCAATTAGATATCTCTATTAGCGATCGGTACTAATTTTAAGAAGTACAAGGCAAATTCTATAAATATTTCGATAACACTGAAACTCCGTCGTGATCATAGAATGTCCAAGGAAATATATAGGATATATGAAAAATAACAAGATAAAAATTATTTGTAAATTAACAGACACGGCATAAATATTGTTGGTCTTGTTAGTCAAGCGGTGTAAATAACAAACCTAAAAACAATATTGAAATTATAACCAATAATACGATGGAAATTTTTAGAAATATGTCATCCAGTCTTACGTGATCGGAAATACAGTTTCTCTTTATCTTACTTTGAAGTTCATTATCATTAAGAGTTTGCGATTTTACCGTGGAAATTAATGAAGCATCTGCCACTTTGTTATTTTGAGTTTTGTTTTTATTTTCTTGAGATGATTGATTAACATGCAACTTGCTTATAACCACCGATCCAAGCGTGACGATACCACTTAACATTGACAATAACATTAAATATAGTATGAACAGTGAAGGATATTTCGAATTTTTTGGTGTATTCTTATCGATTTGAACAAGATACAAGACGTTTGATAAAAATATTGTCATTGCTAGAGAAACTTTCTCTCCTGATTCAGGAGGCAGAAGAAAAACAAAAAGAGTTAAAATAGTCATCATTACTGTTGGAATCAACATAGCTACTATTCCTATCGTGATTTTACGTCGTAACTGCACTGCCACAAATGCTTGACTGATGCCATCGTTTGTGACACTTGCTTTACCATAGAAATGAATATCCCACTTGTAGTTTTCTAAATCATTCATACTCGAGTAATATACATAATTTAATCGTGTTTCGTCGGGAACATGTAAAGCAACACAAATGTCTATTTTACATTCATGGTCATCAAATGGATACGTGTATGCGTTCACTAGGCAATATGTCTCCATGTACTTAAGGGACCACAACTCAACTGTTCCGTTAGAGTGAACGATTACTTCGCGATTGATATCGCTATTATCTTCCTCATTCACTGAATTACACATCATCAGAGATGGCGTCCATATTTTATTTTTTGGTATATACATATGACTAATGTTGTTATATTCCAATGGATCCCAGGTCAGATATTCATCAGTCCAACTTGGGATGAACAAATACCGAGCAATCAGTAAGTTATTTACGAAGTCCAAGTCATACAGCGTGTGAAGCATCAAGGAAGCATCTATCTCAACAGGTGTAGACAGATTAGTAACAGGTCTTATATCTTTTGTATAATTCAAAAGCAATGTTTTTTTCAATCGTTCTTCATCCTCGTGCGTTGGGTTGGAATTTACTATCAATATCATTAAACTCAAGCTAAAAGTCAAATATTTCATGAGCTTCATTTTCTTTAATATCTTCAAGAGTTAAATATTGGTATATACTTGTGTTAACGGTTCCTAGTAAATATTGACTTGTATCAATTTTGTAACCGTTTTTCTACACTAAATAACTGTTGTACATGTTATTATTGATACAACAAAATAAGATATATAGAGTTTTCGAGAACACGACAGATTTATAGAATGCATCAAATACACAAATCTCACTTTATAGGCACTATATAAACAACGAGGTATCGTACAATGCAGTGTATTTATTTTTAAATGAGTTGTGAAATGTAGAATACTGCATGAAGATGTTATATTTTTTCTGGTTAAATTGATTATTAAAATAAGATGTAAATAAGAATATTAATGTTCCACTTGAAGAGACAGGGATATTTAATCATTTAATTATATATATTTCAACCAATGTTCTGATAGAAATATTTATGTAAGTCAGCTTTTATACTTATAAGGCTGCGAATTCGAATATATATCGGGTGTTATAACCCCGTTCACATAGCAATATCACATGGAAAAATTGAAGAGATTATTTGGTGCCAAACATGTTCGTGGTAACGAGGTGACTCGGCAATCTGAAATAAATAAAAGTAGGTAGATAAACATGCAAATCAATGCTTGAAAATCCATTATCATTTACTAACGTTTCAGCTACATAAACAAGGCAACAAAGGTACTTACAGCAAGATATGCAAAGGAATAACAGCTTAAATTTCGTTGAACGTTTTCATGCCATTGAAAAAAAATTATCATCTTCAAGTACCTATTTTTTTTTACATTGATTACCGTGTGAAACACAATCTTTTTAACACTTGTTTTAGATTAACGTTTGCTCTTGATTCTGTATCCAAAATGACCTTAGGTTTTCTGTATAACATTAACCTTTCGAGGATTCCTTTGCTTTGCTTGAAAACCCATAAATATACGGCATCTAACAATAACATTTTGCTTAATTGTAATGTTTGTGCAAATTTATTCTTTCCATAGTAACTATATTGTTACAGTAATATAAATTGTGGGCAACTACTTAAATAAAAATTTGCTCTCATAACCTTTCCTAGTGTTCAATCTGTGGACAATTTCGGTTATGTTCCAACAATTGTCACCCATATTATTTACATCCATTCTACCAAGATACTATTCCTCCATGACTTTCAAGTATTGGCAGAAGCTTTCACCCTGCTCATCGCTGACCTTACCGAGGTTTCTGGGAAGTGAGCAAGATGGCTACGCAGAAAATGAAAACTTCGTGCTCATGCAATAACGGAGTGTGTTGTAGCTCCCTGGTGGTATCTCAGCAATTTCGGTGTAATTCTTTGCTCGTGTATTTCTAAGAAAATTATTAACAAAGTCTTTTCGAATTCTCACATTGTCTCACTAAAATATCTTTGATAAGCTGTCGAATCTATGGACCATCAATCAAATTGACTTTGTGGGGGTCTTTCAATTGACAGGCCAGGATATGACAAAGTGGATAATTGAAACACCCGCCTTCAGTCGGAAATGTTTTAATGAACCGTTTCATGAAGTCCCGTTTCATGTTCAGAGGATAAGAATATAATTTCTGTGGGCCGAGATACACACACACATACACCACACACACACACACACACACACACACACACACACACACACACACACACATATGTCTGTCTGTCTGTCTGTCTGTCTGTCTGTCTGTCTGTATCTATCTGTCTATCTATCCATCTATCTATCTATCTATCTATCTATCTATCTATCTATCTATCTATCTATCTATCTAGCTAGCTAGCTAGCTAGCTAGCTACATGAATATATACATTCTATTATTTTATTCTTCTATACATTTTAGTCATGTGACTGCGGTCATACTGGAACACCATTGTGAATTTCTACTCTGTCCGCCTCCATCTTATGTGGCTGGCTTCTTCTTGAGGGTGGGATTTCGTGCCACCTCCTTGGATATGATTGTTTTTTTTTTTTGTTTTTTTTTACGAAGGGTGAGCGCTAAGCAGGAATAAGTATAACTGCAATGTTACTATCAGTCCAAATATGCTTGAGGTGCGTTCGAACTGGGATATAAACCATTCATTGTGTTTTGTTATGGAGAAAATTTCTCTTTTTTGACACGGATACACCTTTATTCTCTTAGTGAATACTTTCTGGAGTGACTCAATTACCGTAACGTTTTGTTTGGCGTGGGGAGGCCACAGAGCCAACGGTCTGATGACATCTTTCTGTCTGGTCCTGAATGTTCTGAGTATCCAGGAGTTCATCCTTCGGGCTATATCGCAAAATGGACAAAAGTAAAGCGACTAAGTTTGTACCCACGTGGTTATATTTTTATGAAGACCAGCTCCATATTTCCTACATTCAAATGAATAATCGAAGAAGAATCTATGCAATATGTTAATGGCTAAACAAAATTCAAATTACGCGTAGCCTAGATAGTGATTTATTCTTCTTATATCTAAAAATTCAACTGAAATGCTGAATTGCAAACATATGGACAAATTTCTATTGGCGACTTGTAGAACACCACCATCTCTGGATTCAGCAGCTGTATTGCAGATATTAGCCTTCGTCTGTTGAATCTACACTATATAGCTTTCAGATTCTACGGTCAAAGGGGACATAACTCTAATATGTTTTTGTTACTCTTTTTGTTTCTGTTTCTGCGTTTTTCAACATCCCAACTTCTGGTATTTTCTTTTCATTTCTCTTTTTCTATTGTCCCGACTTGTAATTTGTATAGGTCATGAGCCCAGAGGCGGCAGGTTATTGGAAAAACTAGGCGTGTTTTACAAGCCGCCAAGATAATATTTTCAATATATGAAACATTTAGTACCTCAAGACTAGAAATAGAGCAAATAAAACAATAGCTATCACTCACCAGATGGAGTACATTTTCTTGTTGATCTTACCTTAACGGAAAACTAAATTATATAAAGCAGCAGGAAAGAAAGATAGGTAGATAGATAGATAGATAGATAGATAGATAGATAGATAGATAGATAGATAGATAGATAGATAGATAGACAGGCAGGCAGACAGATGGATAGATAGATAGTTAGATAGATAGATACATACATACATACATACATACATGCATACATACATACATACATGCATACATACATACATACATACATACATACATACATACATACATACATATCCTATAGCGTTACCAGTGACACAGAAACAAATTCCATCTTATACATATGCAATATATGCATAGCATTTATCCAGATTTTATATCAGTATGATTAAATTTACTACATTGTAAAAGCCATCTGGTTTTTAATTGACAAAACGTGTATTTTGCGTAATTCTCTGGATAATGGAGACATCAAACAACCAACAAATTTATTGGCAACTATTAACCATATGCAGGCGCTGGTGTGTGTGTGTATTTATTTAGATATAAATATATATATGTATATATATATATATATATGTTTATATATATATATATATATACACACATATGTCTGTATGCTTCTCTCTCTCTCTCTCGCTCTCTCTCTCTCTCTCTCTCTCCATATATATTATATATATATATATATATATATATATATATATATATATATATATATATAGCCCTGTATATGTATAAAAGCAGGAATATATTTCAACTTATTTTTCCGAGAGCACCAGCGAATAACGGTAAAAATAATATTTTCAACCAAAACATTCCACAATTTTCAAGTTTAAAAAGAAGAGTTAAGTCCCCTTCAAGCGATAAGTAAGTTTTTGTTAACACATTTGGTTGTTTGTTTTTTCCATCGAGGAAAAAAGTGTTTTGTAGATATACGGGAAACACACACACATACACACACGCACGCACGCACACACACACACACACACGCACATACACACGAACATGTATGCGTACAAAAACCATGTATGTACGTGTGTGTGTGTGTGTTGTGTGTGTGTATGCTTACGACTTAGTTGTGATCTGAACATAACAGCTTCTGACACGGAGGATCGGGAGTCCTTTTGGGCATTCTATTTTCCTTGCTGGAAGGCTTCCCAACACATGGGCAAAAGGGGTTAGATGATGCGGGTGGTGTTTTCAAAGGGCTAGCATGAACATCCTGATCACCTCTGCCGATCAAACTCCCAACCCATGCACTCCCATCGCGACATCGATTCTGCAGAACTGGATTGCGTGTGAAAACCAACCTTAAAGTATAAATATAGATTTTTTTAAATCAGCAATGTTGTGTTCGGTTAAGTCCTATTAGGGGTGAAAAATCAATACACTGATTCCTTATGGGATTTTCCATTTAATCATGATAAAAAGAATCGATAAACCGATTTCTTATAGGATTTCCCAATAAAATTGGCTACACCCCATTTTCAACCATAACGTTTTCAAATGTTGTTGCATTTTCTTCAAACTTGATGTTAGCATTACCTAGGACCCATAGGATCTTGGAATGCTTTAAAATCGAAAAAAAATCGAAGAGTGGAAAACAAATCTACTAACGTAATCCCTGGGAAAGCCGGGCTATACTTCTAGTATATATATATATATATTCTAATCCCGGGCAAAGCCAGGATATACTGCTAATATATATGTATCTATATATATATGATGTATAATATATAATATATATATCATATATATATATATATATATATATATATATATATCTATATACATATATATATATATACATAAACATATCATATATACAAATACACGCGTACGCGCACAAACACACGCATTATGTTGGCATAAAGTCATTTTTGAGATTGGTGATAGGTACTGTAGTGTCTGCAACAATTTCCGACAGGGAATTTTCCCCCTGGTGTTTTCGTGTGTGTTTATTGTAGAACATTCACTGAGAATTTACTTTCTCTTGTTAGTCCTATTACATCTCAGTGACAATCTGAACTTTGCTCGGATAGAACGATGACAGGAATCTAGCGGCAAGAACGTGTTATCATCTTTACAGTACATTTCATTAATTTTTCATTTAGTTATAAATGGTGTTCCAGTATGACCGCAGTCACATGACTAAAATGTATAGAAGAATAAAATAATAGAATGTATATATTCATGTAGCTAGCTAGCTAGCTAGAATAGATAGATAGATAGATAATATAGATAGATAGATAGATAGATAGATAGATAGATAGATAGATGGATGGATAGATAGACAGATAGATACAGACAGACAGACAGACAGACAGACAGACAGACAGACAGACAGACAGACAGACATATGTGTGTGTGTGTGTGTGTGTGTGTGTGTGTGTGTGTGTGTATCTCGGCCCACAGAAATTATATTCTTATCCTCTGAACATGAAACGGGACTTCATGAAACGGTTCATTAAAACATTTCCGACTGAAGGCGGGTGTTTCAATTATCCACTTTGTCATATCCACGGGTTTCATATAAATGATTAAGTTTTCAGGTTTCATGCATTTTTCTTATACTTCCAAATAATTCTCTGTTTTGTCATGAAAGCAAATATCGTTAAGCTCCTCTTTTCCAATCTTTACATTAAAGTTTCCTGAGACGAGAGTTAAATCATGCTTTTTGTCACAAATTTCAGCAATTTCTAATCCTTCCATATTTGTAGGAATGTAACAAGAAATTATGGTTATTTTCAGATTACTATTGAAGTCGCTGTCTTGGTGTAATAGACAAAATACAGAGCAAAGATACTGGCGCTTATGGACTTTAACTGATACCTACTGCTCCTATAGGCGAATTGTTTTGAGCTTTCTCAGCTGAAGTAGACTCAAATTCGAAGCTTTTCCGTAAATCATATTTGATATATTTCTTCAAGAAATATTGTTTAATTATATTTCCTTATTTATTTATCTATCATTTTATTATTGTTGACCTGATTTTATTATTGTTTTTCGATTAAATTCAAATTTAATTGTAATTCGAATTTAAATTGTAGCCATGAAACGTACGTAGTCTTTTTACTTGTTTTATATTGTCTATTCATTTTTAAATCATTTTTATACTTTTTGTGATCACGTTATATGCTTTGAGATATATATATATATTTATTTATGATTTAGTTTATGTCTATCATTGTTTGAATTGCATAATAGTGGTTTTTCTCTAATTTATATATTTATTATTATCATTATTACTATTATTATTATTATTATTATTATTATGATTATTATTATTATTATTATTATTATTATTATTATCATTATTATATATCAAAATTAGCAAGAGAATATCATGTGGTGATGCCGTACGACCATTTCTAGCGGCTCCATTTAATTGAACAATGCAATTATTACATCAGTTTAAGTGCTGTGCTATATTCAGCTGCATAGATAAATAAATAGAATTTATATATAATATATATATATATATATAGATAGATAGATAGATAGATAGATAGATAGATAGATAGATAGATACATACATACATACATACATACATACATACATACAAAGACAGATAGAGAGTGCACGAAGGCAAGATAATTTTTGTCTGTAACGTAATGAATTGCACGTTTTGTGTGTGAGAATTAGAATATGTGTAAAGAATTATATATATATATATATATAATATATATATATATCCGTCTTTCTGTCTATGGATGTAGGTATCTATCTATCTATCTAATATATCTATCTATCTATCATATATTTATATATATATATATATATATATATATAATATATATATAAATTAAGTTCGTTGTCGAAATCAGTGCGAATCGCAGATGCTGCTGCACTCGCTTACGGAAACGACTTCCACGCAGGATTGCAAAAGCGGCAGGATCGCTGGGACCGGTGTATTGCTGCGCAAGGTCACTATTTCGAAGATTATGTCAAAACTTAGGTACATAACTTATTTTTTGTTAAGCGTAAGTAGACCGGGACGCTTTTAATACCTATTTCTTTATTGCCCACAAAGGGCTAAACATAGAGGGGACAAACAAGGACAGACTTAGCTATTAAGTCGATTATATCGACCTCAGTGCACAACTGGTACTTAATTTATCGACCCCGAAAGGATGAAAGGCAAAGTCGACTTCGGCGGAATTTGAACTCAGAACGTAACGTCAGACGAAATACCGCTAAGCATTTCGCCCGGCGTGCTAACGTTTCTGCCAACTCGCCGCTTATAATACCACCTCGTATATTGTTACCCTACTCACCCTCACTTATGTATAAGTAAACATAAATTTTATTCAAGCTAAATTCATGAACATTCTTTGTCGGCTCATTTAAGTAAAATATACGTTTCTTATAAGTGTATGCATAATATACTTCTACAATAAATTTGGAATTGTAAACATGGGAACTTTCAGGAAATATAAAACTCCTCCATATTCTTAAACAAATGATCATCTAGATACATGTATGCAAAATCTGTATCACCATTATATACACGTGTGAGTGTTCGTGCGTTTGGACGTGTGTGTGTGTGCGTGTGTGTGTATGTGTGTGCGGGCGTGTGTTTATGTACGTATGCGCGCGTGTTCTTATAAATACGTGCTTACGTATATAATTCAGATCCTATTTTGTATGTTTTACTGACTTAATCAATACCCATGATGATAATTCGCTATAGCGTATATTGAGAAACAACTTAGGAAATATTATCAATGTTAGATAAATAGGAATTACTATGCAGGTTGGTAGCTGGATGAAATGGAATTATGAGAAAGTTATGAACCATATCGTTTTATCTGTAATCCAAAGCAAACACAACCGTATATTCATCTTCTATATTTTTGTCTAAATATGTTCTCTTACATAAATCTAGTCTTACTCAAGGGAAGACGCGTTATAGATGAAAAATAAATCATGAAAAAGAAAAGAAGAAGAAAATAAAGAATTAATTTAGGAAAAGGAAAGAAAAAGGATGGAAATGTTTTTTTGAAAATTTTCAAGAGATTGTAAAATAGCAGATTGAAAAATAACAAAGTGATATTGTGCTCATGTAATTATATATGCAAAGACTGAAATATTAGCCATGGTTCTATGTCCAGTTCCTCTGAAGAAGAAGAAGAAGAAGAAGAAGAAGAAGAAGAAGAAGAAAAAGAAGAAGAAAAGAGAAGAAGAAAAAGGAGAGAAGAAGAAGAAAAGAAAAGAAAAAGAAAACAAAAGAAGAAGAGAAGAAAAAAGAAACAAAGAAGTAAAAAAAGAAAAAGAAAAAGAAAAAGAAGAAAAGAAAAAGAAAAAGAAAAAGAAAAAGAAAAAGAAAAAGAAGAAGAAGAAGAAGAAGAAGAAGAAGAAGAAGAAGAAGAAGAAGAAGAAGAGAAGAATCTCTACAACGATCTTCTGGACATACGATACACGAGATAAGAGTTGTTGCACTTGAAGGATAAAATTAACTCTGTGTTAATAAGCTATCAGTTTCCGCAAGACCGTCATATTGCTATATTCCTTAAATTATTGAAGTCTGTATTTCTGGTAGTCTTGTTTCTTCGTACCTTGATACCGAGATATTTATTTCTCTTTGTGGTAACAATCGAACAGTTACCACATGCATGCATATATATATATAGTATATATATATATATATATATATATATATATATATGTGTATGTGTGTGTGTGTGTGTGTGTGTGTGTGTGTACATACACACACACACACTTGTTTTATTTACATTTCCTGAGCGCCATACTAATACAATTGTTTGTTTGTATTCCACCTGCCTTCGTCTTTTGTTTATTTCCGTAAACCTGCCTTCGTCTTTTGTCTATTTTCATAAAGCTTCCCGTTATATATATATATATGTGTGTGTGTGTGTGTGTGTGTGTATGTGTGTATATATATGAGATAATGGTGTCAATGAGATCCAAAAGTGTCAGGCAATGCTGAAGAAGTGCTATAGATAGACCAAATTAAGTTCCAGATTCGGTAATATTGCGAATAAAGGGTTCAACGTTGGTTCTATGTCAGCGTGTGTATATAAGAATTTTTTGCGCAATGAGATGAAAAAAAAACAAGGCTGTATAGATAGTAGAGCATTTATTGATAGAAGGTCTTACAGCTGTTTCTAGAATATCCGTCTCCGATGAAGGGATATTATTATTAATTAACATTCTAGAAACAGCTGTAAGACCTTCTATCTATAAATGCTCTAATATCTATACAGACTTGGTTTTTGATCTCATTACGAAAACAAAAATATATATATATATATATTGTGAGTTTAGAGGGATATGTTAGCTGGGCGGATACCGTAGCCGCTATGAGTTGTGTTTTAAGTTATGGTTAAACGCATTGATTAGTATTTAGTGTCTATGACTATTGAGTTGTCACTGAAGCTGTTAATTCCTCCGATGGGTAATTCCGTGTTCGCTTCTGTGGATGGAAACATTATTGAAGCGAGACTAACTGGTGAACAGATGGACAGACCTTGAAAGGAACTGCATAGAAAATTGTGCTTGCATGTGTATCTGGCCATACTGTGTGCAATAGAAACACGTGTAGGTCTTAATATCCATAAGAATATTCTGTATGAAATTGTAAAATAAATTTTGAAGAGGAACAATTCTCCATATTCTTGTGCATGTATATGTGCATGTATATGTGCAAACATAAATATATGCATACATAAATATATATGTATGTCTCTACTCACACACTCTCATACGCATGCATGCGTATCCTAAGTTGTGCTAAAGACTAAGATTATGTCATTCGATGACATGTAAAGCATGCCTACAGCTGTCAAGTGACTTCTAAAAATTAAAATTAATCCATTCATTATTTTATAGATTATTAATTTTAATTAACTTAAAATTCAAATTTTGTGCACTGCAGTTCTCTTCTAAACGTGACATTTTAAACAATGACTTTTTTCTTGTCATTAGAGTACAATTTTAATTAATTAAATATCTCTTCTCTCATTTCGTCGAATATTACTTTCAGGTCACTCTTAATATTTTCAATTTCGATGTCTTCCATGCTGATTTTCGGTGTTTTTCTCACATATTAAAATAACAGTTTCTTTGTTATTCTTCTTCAAACCTCAGTTTGGCTTCTTTATAAATACATAACAAAATCGTGAATTTTCTTATAATTTAACCAAAATCTGAATCTCTACGCATTTGTCGAGATTGAAGTCAACTGCATAATATTTCTGCAGTTCGCAATATTTTCAGCGATAAACTTATTATATGAGCAAAATAAGAACGTCATGCTTAATGAATATCGATATCGACGAAGATATTAGAAAAAGACGCAGAGAAGTGGATAAACTTTTTCTATGACAACTCGTTAGCTTGTCACATGAATAATGCTTCATTCAAATGTGTCATTGCTTGTTTGCAGAGCATTAAGGCAAATATATATTTATACACTATAAGCAACTCATAAAATAATTCGATACAAATGTCCACATATTTTACGCTGTTTGCGCTGTCCTCACATTCAAACCCAAACATTCTCAAATGTTCCTATTGGAGCGTCCCGCGCGAATGCCTAGCAGCACAGGATGTCGTTTCCAAATTTCTGGCAGAGCGAACTGTGTGAGAGCGAAGAGCGGTTTTTCTCTTCGACGGTGCCCAGCTGTACTGTTTAGACAACAAAATTGAAAACAAGCAATGTGCATGTGCGAAACAATATAAAAAGGTGACAATTTATCCATCGCAACCTCTGTGTATGTGTGTGTGTGTGTGTGTGTGTGTGTGTGTGTGTGTGTATGTGCTCTTTTATTCGTTTATTTGTTACAATCATATGACTGCGGCCATGTTGAAGCAGCGCTTTTAGTCGAACAAATCGACTCCAGGACTTTGTAAACCCAGTACATATTCTATCGGTCTCTTTTACAGAACCGCTATGTTACGGGGACGTAATCACACCAACATCGATTGTCAAGTGATGGTGTCAGGACAAACACAGACGCACAAACATACGCACACACAAGCACACATTCACACACACACACATATATATACGACGAGCTTCTTTCAGTTTCGATCTACCAAATCCACTCACTCACAGTGGTACTGAACCCAGAATGAATGTGGTTGGGAAGCAAGCCTCTTACCACACACCTATATATATATATATATATAATCATTGGCATGCAGTGGAAACATGCAGGTTATGCACTGCACGTCCGTTTATTTTTTGTATAACTTGAAAATTAATGTAAGAAGGTAATGTATGTATAACAACACGGGAAAGTTGTTCAAATCAATGGAAACTGAGCTAAAATAGTTACTTCAAAGGAAACCCGTCCAGATTTGATACTTTGCTGTATTTACATGCTATATTCTGCTTCATCTAGGCATGCATAAAAAAACGCGTATGAAATATCTTGTCCTCCCCTTCCTATCTTTCAGTAACTATCATTTCTCTCCTGCCTATCTGCAAGGTCAATGCATGTATGATTTTTTATTTCGATAAAATAACTACAGAATGTATGCTTTGAGAAAAATTACAGTTTTGGTTTCTCCCCTCACTTTTCATCAGTTCTTCTTTGGCAACAATTCTTTAATAGATGTCTTTA
>NC_043012.1:13868070-13875570 GCF_006345805.1 Octopus sinensis
CATTTATGATAATATAAATATATACAGTAGAGTACTGTTTCTACTTCGAGGATTTTCACCAATCTCAGGAGATTTTGGAACATAGCATCCCGTGGTAATCGAGGGATTGTTGTATATACGTATATTATTTTCTACTCTAGGCACAAGGCCCGAAATGTTGGGAAGGGGGGCAGTCGATTAGTACGTAATTTATCGACCCCGAAAGGATGAAAGGCAAAGTCGACTTCGGCGGAATTTGAACTCAGAACTTAAGGACAGAGGAAATGCCGCTAAGCATTTAGCCCGGCGGGATAACGTTTCTGCCAGCTCCCCGCCTATAAAATATATACGTATATTCTGAAAGCAATTTGATCAAGTGTCTTCAGCTTATAATTTACAGAGGAGTTATTTGTTTTTATTTCAAGTATATAATTTTTTTCTATCTTTACAAGGATGTTAATTCACATTTATGTGAAGGCACGTGGCTTATTCATTAAGATATTCGGCTCACGATCACAAGATCATGAGTTCGATTCCGGGTGGTGGGTTGTATCTTTACTTTCACGTTATTTCTCTCCACTGAGCTGCTGTCATATTCCGTGTCACGCTAAATCTCTTTGAGGACTAGGTTAAGTGTATGCGTATCTGTGGAATAGCCAGACACTATACGTTAATTTCATGAACAAGCTTTTCCCTTGATCGGAGTGTCTATATTTCACTGTTCTACATTTCAGTTTTGTTAACGAACCGTCTTGTCGATGAATATTAAACGAGGATGCTACCCTGATACACCCTTTCTTAATGATATCACTTTGTTGATATCACCCCTGTTGTACTCTTTCGCCCCAACTTTCTCTCACTCTTTCTTCCTGTTTAAGTAACGCTGCGATGGACTGGCGTCCCGTCCAGCTGGGGGGGGGGATACATACGCCACAGAAACCTGGAAACCGGGCCCATGAGACTGGTTAGGCTTGAAAAGGGCGAAAGAAGAATATTTGTAAGTATCTTCATGTGGTACTTATTTTATCGAACTCGAAAAGTTGAAAGTGGACCTCGGCTGAATTTGAGCTCAGAACATGGTGACGGACGAAATGCCGTTAAGCGCTTCGCCTGGCGTGCTAACGATTCTCCCAGATGGCCGCGTTAGTGAATCAAATTATTACAAGTAAATTGCATAATAGTAAGCGTGTTATCTGAATATTTTGAATGACCGTATGTAGGAAGTACTTTCGTTCGTCGCGTTTCGTCTACTTGGTGGTATGCTTTATGTATAAAGTATATCTGCGTCACTCAAGGCTGGAAAACAGTTGAAAATATCCAAACACTGTGTTCTGTTATACATAATATTGATTTCAAATGTGCCCTCTCTATATCTTTACAAGAATTAAACCTACAACATCGGTATGACGCATCGGCTCACCCATAGTCCGTGTACATATCTTTGCTCGTCTGCAATACGCTCATTACATTCCAACGGAGTAGAAATTTGTAAATTTATTATCCTGAATATATTTAAATATTAGTCTATAATATGGTAAAATTATTACGTCTTCTTATATAAAACCAATGTCTATCTGTTGATAATTCGAAGACAAAAGATATAAAAAGAGAAAGACATCAAGTCGAAGTCATAATAAGGTTTGAAATATTCGTAGAATTCCTGTATATTTCAAACTTCTCTTTAAATCAAAAATATTATCTTGTAATTATATTTCTGCAGAAAAAAAAATTTTTTTTCTGTGTCGAAACAACTCATAAAAATGCCTGCAATATTTTTTAATATGTATTGTCTTCAACCATTTCTGTAACAATTTGTCTCAAGAGAAATCTAGTTGAATTATGGTAGGAAGTAATTCAATTTTTACGAAAAAAAATATCTTTTCTTCAGGCAGCAAATATTAAATGTTAGATATACGCTACCATCGAGTACAGAAAACAATTATATTTTAGTACAGCTATATTGCTTATATTTTGTTTCGGTGTCGTGACTGCATTCCAGTTTATTTGTTTATCATTCACTCTTTTACACTCTTTTACACCTCAACACAACATAAGCTACTGATTTTGTGTTTCCTGTAAAAAAAAAAAAAAACTTTGCTTAATCTGTATTATCAGTTCCAGATCATAATGGGTGCAGGTAATATTTGAGTTGCTGGATATGCGCAGATAAAACCGTAGCAGCTTTGTAGAAGAATCCCAGAAAGTATACGTATGTTGATCTTACATATTTCGAGAAATATTAGCAGTTCAGCCAGTGAATACGTTACATGAGACATTTCATGTAATTAGAAATTTATTGAAAATTCTCTCGAAGCAATTAAATTGAAACCGATTTTCTATATTATTATTCGTGGAGCTATTTGATATTTTAATTAATTACGTGGATTATTATTCTGAGCAAGATTAACTGGGATATACTAGGATGGCTTTACAGTATTTCTATTAAATATTGGTTTCCAATTTTAGCACAAGGTCAGTAGTTTTGGGAAAGTATATAGCTATACTGGAGGATGGTGATCTTTTGCTTTTTGTCTTGCCTGATCCATTTTGTCCTTCTGTGGTACCACAGAAGGACAAAAGGGAGACGGCAGGATTAAAGGACACACATGGAAGAAAGAGGCACTGAAGGATCACAGAATGTGTGACGAAAGAACTTCGAGAGAAAAATGAATTATCAGTAATAATAATCCTTTCTACAGAAGGCACAAGGGTATGAAATTTTGGCGGAAGGCCTAGTCGATGGAATCGACCCCAGTTTTTCACTAGTACTTAATTTATCGATTCCGTAACGATGAAAGGTAAAGTCGACCTCGGCGGAATTTTATCTCAAAACGTAACGGTAGACGAAATACCTATTTCTTTACTACCCAGAAGGGGCTAAGCACAGAGAGTAGAAGCAAGGACAGACAAACGGATTAAGTCGATTATATCGACCCCAGTGCGTAACTAGAACTTATTTAATCGACCCCGAAAGGATGAATGACAAAGTCGACCTCGACGGAATTTGAACTCAGAACGTTGCGACAGACGAAATACCTATTTCTTTACTACCCACAAGGAGCTAAACACAGAGGAGACAAACAAGGACAGACAAACGGATCAAGTCGATTATATCGACCCCAGTGCGTAACTGGTACTTAATTTATCGATCCCGAATGGATGAAAGGCAAAGTCAACCTCGGCGGAATTTGAACTCAGAACGTAGAGGCAGACGAAATACCTATTTCTTTATTACCCACAAGGGGCTAAACACAAAGAGGACAAACAAGGACATACAAACGGATTAAGTCGATTATATCGACCCCAGTGCGTAACTGGTACTTATTCAATCGGCCCCGAAAGGATGAAAGGCAAAGTCGACCTCAAGTATAACAATAATTATTCATATCGTATCACAGAAAATTTTCAGACAATCTATGTTAGCTGTTTCCAACATACATCCGTCCGTCGAAATATTTTTCTGCCTAATATTCTTAGGTGTGTCGTATGGTGACATCTTCAGGAACCTACCGTTTAGGGTCCTACCTAAAACAATTGTTGCTTAATTTTCTGTTGGATTCCCAAGCGTTGGCAACTAACACTATGGATATTATACTACCATTTACTCCTTTGTCTACCCTCTTGCTATCCTACTACTTGATGGCTGGTCTTGAAGAATCCCTTCAGCGATTCTTTCTGCGACATTCTAATAACATGACTGCCTACCGCGCTGTGACATAGAGGTATGTCAATGATGATTAATAACTAGAAGTGTTATGTTACGATATTTTTCATGATTTTATGAAGGATTAAAGTTAGCATTTACCACGTTCGCTATATTATACCTCCCGATGTTATCAAACGAACTGATTTTTTCCTGTTCACTTTATTTAAGTTTATAGAAGTCATTTACTTGTTTCTCAATTATCAATTGTTACATTCACTCTAGATTTAAAATGTAATTCAAAGTAACATTACTTTATGGAATCAAAGAAAAGTTGTGTTACTTCACATAGCTTGCTAGATGCACAATATTTTCGTTAAGTGGAGGTAAAGTAAGCTAGAATAAGGGATATGATTATTGAATGACTTTTGTCTAATTTATATTGTATATTTTGAAATATTTTATAAAATCAAAATAAATTACGTTTTCCACAGCATTATGCACATGAGAAATTTCAAATATTAGATCCAAACTCTTAATGCAAAGCTCGGACTCACATGGAAACTAAATTAATAAAATACAATTAAGCTCTACATTGCCTTTTATAGTGTAGATTTTACTGAGTTGTCGTCATCTTATGTATTTTACTTACTGTGTGTGTGTGTGTGTGTGTATGAATAAAATCGATAAAATAAGAACCAGATAAAGTCAATGTAATCGTCAAAAAGTATTAAAGCACTGGCTAATGTTTATTCTGGCTATAGAACTGACTGGGCTGCAGATATGCGACGAAAATTTCGACAACTCAGGAAAGAACTTACGCGTGATTTTATAAGTTTTGAGTTTTAATATATCGTTAAGTTGGCTTTTCGATTACATAAGCTGTGTGTGTGTGTCTGTGTATGTGCGTATAAGGTGGGAGAGTTAATGACATAGATTGATAGAAAGCGATATACAGATATCCATATACATACAGCTTCTGTGTTCAGTATTGATTTTATGTGAAAATCGTTTATTGAAATAAACGTTAGCATTCATTTCCTACTTTTGTAACGAATGCAAAGTGTTTCTTTCTACAACCACAGTCATCTCACCTGCACTAATCACAAAACTTTTAATGTATTATTTGTGTTTAGAAGGCTTAAGTCTTGATATATCTCTACAGGATTTTCACCAATAAATCCCATCGGACCATTAACTTTTAAATGAAATCAATACAAATATTACTGCGTTAATATGGTTTTACTTTTTTTGTTCTCTTAAACGTAATCTTCAGGAAAGTATATGCAATTTAGTTTCTGAAATACACAAAAGCTAAATAAAAGGTTTTATTAAAGTATTACACGTGTATTTCAAAGAGAGTAAATGTTACACTTAAGGCAACTGAGACAATGTTAAAGGAAGCTTTGATACTGTTGTTTAAAATATCGATGAAGCTTTCAGTAGAATTGGAAGCATTTAGTCACGGTTTCGTATTGATCTAACGAAAACAAAACACTCATTCATAAAAGTGAGTTTTTTTTATTTTCTTTCTTCTTAAAGCAAAATTGTCAATCCAATGAATTGCTTTCACGAAATCTCTTAATATTGAAACAGTATTTATCTTTAATATTCCCGTCCTAACACAATCACAGTTTCTGCAACTATCACAAAAACACATGTACACATACTACTAAATTATCTGTGGATACAAAAAAAAGCAAATTACCTCTGTATTATCTCTAAGATTAAAAGCTTTCCGGCTTTGTCAATCTTTTGTTTAATATATGATATATACTCTGTATTCAATATATCGATTTCTTCACTACTTTGTTTCTTAGAAACTGTGTTGTCAAGGGCATTATTATCGTGGATATTTTCTTGTTGCTTATTATCGTATTAGATGCTATTGTTAATCCCGGAGTGGTTATCAGAGACATGCTAGCCTTTGTGTTGGAAATACGTTGTTGTTGTTTATATTCATGTCAGCCCTAATCAAGTAAACACTATGAAATCGTGACCGTCCTGTCTTTTTTACACACACACGCACACATACGTATTTATGCATATGCATATGAATATACATATGTACGTAAATATAATTATGTACATCTTCCAATATGCCCTTAGTGTCCTAATAGTAAGCCTCTCTCTTGAAGATAGTATAGCTGCTATAGATAAAGCGTTCACATAGAGTATATCGTGTCGGCTTGGTTGCGCTGTAGATGCCGTTGGCAGTGGTGTGTTATTTGTTATATATATATATATATATATGTGTGTGTGTGTGTGTGTGTGTGTGTGTGTGTGTTTGTGTGTAGACAGGCCGCAAGCGTGGCTGTATGGTAAGAAGCTTGTTTCCCAACCACATGGTCCTGAGTTCAGTCCCACTGTGTTGCACTTTGCGCAAGTGTCTTTTACTATAGCCTTGGGGCGACCAAAGATTTTGAGTAAATTTGGTAGGGGAAACTGTAAGAAGCCCATCGTATATATATATATATATATATATATATAATAAATGCGCCCTTTTAAAGCCTAGGCAGCCTCATGGACCCGGTTTCCCGGTCTCTATGGCGTATGTGTTCCCCAGCTGGATGGGACGCCAGTCCATCGAGGCGTTACTCATTTTTGCCAGCTGAGTGGAATGGAGCGACGTAAAATGAAGTGTTTTGCTCAAGAACACAACGCGTCGCCCGGTCCAGGATCGAAATCATAGTCTTACGATCGTGATGCTGACACCCTAACCACTAAGTCACGCGCCTCCACACACACACAATATATATATATATATTATATATATATATATATATATATATACTTATATATATATATGTATATATATATAATATATGATATATATATATATATATCTTATTATATATATATGTATATAGTATATATGTATATATAATATATGTATATATATATTATATATATATATATATATGTATATATATTATATATATATATATATGTATATATATATAGTATATATAATATATGTATAGTATATATATATATATATGTATATATATATATATGTATATATATATATATATTATATGTTATATATATGTATATATATATATATATATATATATATATATAATATGTATATATTATAGGTTATAAAATGAGATAGGGGTTGAAAATTAACCCACCATGGGATAATATATATCCAATATACTGCTAGATAGGTACCCAACAAAATTAATACATAGATGTTAAAAATTGTCAAACAATCAGTTCATCTATTGCATTATATGGGTAAAGGTAATAATATTACCGTAAATTAATACTACAAAATTAGAGAATGGAGAAATATACTTAAATCAGTAAAACATCAACTATCCGATGATACTCAATCCATACTTTAATACACCATTACATATGAGTAAAGGCAATACATAAAATGAAATGAGATATACAGTAATAGTAAAAGATAAAGAGATATAAGTAAAAAATTTTCAAATATAATATGCAAATAAATCAAAACTGACAGCTGTTTCGGCAGTGAGGACAGTCATACCTCATTTAACCTATAAGCCATAAAGGCAGGTATAAATGAGGCATTAACAAGGATGCCCCACGGCCTCTTCAGAGAATTAAATTAAATTTGTTATAATAGTGAAAAATATTATACAATCATATACATATAAATATAAAAATATAAAAATGTAAAATATAAAAACTTATACATCATAAAGCTAACTTAATATAATATAATAACATTTGTACAAAAAAGGAAGGTAAACAGAACAAAATAAAACAAAATATATAATGGTGTATATATAATATCAATAAGTACCGATATTATACATATTGGCTAATAGTTTTTTTTATATATATAAAAAAAAAGGCTAACATATATGGAGATGAAAAATAATAATTAAATCCGTGGT
>NC_043012.1:13885570-13890570 GCF_006345805.1 Octopus sinensis
TAACTATAATAAAGGATTTTGTCTGCTAGCAGTCGTTTAGTCTTATATCATCTTGCAGCAGATCTCTTATGACACCAAGAAAACTTTCTTTCTTTAAAGGAAATTGTGATGGAAAGATTTCATTCCAAACTCAAGAGATTCTATTGTAATATATTTATCTTTTGTTCTTTGTTTCAGTCATTAAACCGCGGCCATGCTGGGGCATCGGCTTGAATCTTTGAATCGAATGAATCAAATGAATCGACCCCGGTACTTATTCCATCAGTCTCTGTTACCAAACCACTACGTTACGGAGACGCAAACACACCAACACCGGTTGTCAAGTGGTGGTTACGGGGAAAAGCACAATCCTAAAAACACAGATTTACTGCTGAAGCGAATGATATACGTATATGCAACGGGCTTTTTTCAGAGTCTGTCTGTCTACAAAATCCACACACAAGGCTTTGGTCGGCCCCAGGCTATAGTAGAAGAGAATTAAACAAGGTTCCACGCAGTGGGACTGAAACAACAATCACATGGTTGGGAAGCAAGCGCTTTACCACACATCTGTACCTAATATGTATGCTAACAATGAATGCTACATTATTTGAGAGAAATTTAGAAAAATGTTGTAAATCTTCTGCAATTCAATGTGAATATTTAAACAATGGCGACGTGTGATAAATTTGTTAAACTAACGATTTCTTCAACTATGTTTTACTTTTATATTCAAGGAAAAGTTAAGTTAAACAGATGCGACCTTTTATTTACCCAGTAGAATTTCGCTCGTATTTCTTTAAGCATCCAAAGCTAAAACTACACACATCACTATCATTGAGTCCTATCATTGATTCCAATCTTTATGATGCTCTTTTTACTGCTGAAGTGAATGATTTTTACAGTTGTAATACCTTATATTCTTTCTTTTATTCTTTAATTCTATTATTCTTTTATATTCTTACTTGGTTCAGTCATTAGGCGGCGGCCATAATGTGGTAGGGCATTAGTCAAACAAATCGACTCCACTTCTCGTTTTATTTTAAAATCTGCTCCTTGGTCTATCGAGCACTCTTGTCAAACCGCTAAATTACGGGGACGTAAACAAACTAACACCAGTTGTCATGGGGTAGTGGGGCAAGCACGAAAACAAAGCTACACACACATGCACACATCCATGTATACGTACATACTTACATACACACACAAACACACACACACAGATATATATATATATGGTAAATGAAAAAGTGGAAGATGGAAGATACGAAAATATTCATTAATCACGACAATTGTTTTGACGCATCGATCCCTCACGGGTAGGATATTGAACAACTACCTGAGGAGCACCCGATGGTGCAGCTATGTCTCTTCGAGTGATAAATAGATATAAGTCGTTAAAATAACGGTTACGCAATGTATCTTCTCATTTCGTGTAAAATAACAGTAAAAAGTAACATAACATGAGGATTTGTATCACGTGATCACGTCACTGACTAGTCTAACAGATGTTGCTAGACATCGCTGGTCACAATGCGCTTCGCATTGTTTTTAACCTTCAAATGTCGCTACTCCGCTGGCTAAGCGAGCATGCCAACAGAAGGAAGAGTGAGAGAAAGTCGCAGCGAAGAAGTATAGCATCGATCGCCACCATCCCCTGCCGGAGCGTCGTGGAGCTTTAGATGTTTATATATATATATATATATATATATATATATATATATATAGGCCGCTATGTATTTTGCCCAGCGTGTTGACAGTTCCACCAGCTCGCCAGTAATAATATTTACCTCTCCTTATATTGAACTGTAATCCGTAATTTTATTATGTATAAATGCTTCACATCATAAACAAATTTCAAAGTATAAGATTTCTTTACTGGCTATAATTCCAACAAACAACTCTCCAGAGGTTAAACCCGAGCTTAGAAACGCTTTCATATTTACATAAGAGCAGATGTATAATGGGTGTGAGTGTGTGCGTACGCGCAAATCTATGTTTACGTCTTTGACAGTCGATAGTCTCTATCTTAAAGAAACAATCACCTTTATTTTACACCAGCAAAATATCGAGTCACAAATGAGAAGCGTTAAAAAGCTTATCGTGATAAGATCATTTTTCTCATACGAAAATTCTTGTATATTCTTGCCTGCACAGTTTTCTTATTTTTAATCTAATCTACTTAATTATACGCCTACGTCTTCTCTTTTTCCTCCTCCTCCTCCTCCTTCATCACTTTGTGTCTGTAACCCAATCCGCCCCCGCGCGCAAATACAAACACTAAATATTACCTGATACGAGTAGACTATAATGTACTGACATTAATTTGGTTTCTCAATAATTAATGAATCGCTGCAAAACTTAATAAACAATCATCACGCACATACACACGCATCCAAACAAACATACAAGCTCACACACGCTCGCGCTCGCGCACACAGAAGAATCTATATATATATATATGTATATATATGTATATATATATATATATGTATAATATGTGTATATATATATATATTATATATATATATATATATATATATGTATATATATATATGTATTATATATATATATATTGTATATATATATATATGTACATATATATGTATATATATATATGTATATATATATATATATATATATATATATATATACATATATATATATATATGCATATACACGCACACACATACATATATAAACATATATATATCTCTGTATTGCGTGCGTGTGCGTGTCTATGGGATTCTTTATTAAATTATACGGCGAGCAATTTATTTGATTAACGTTGCGAAAACACAATTAGTTTTATAAAATGATTATGTTACACAATAATTATATTCTTCTTCAGTTTCATCAAGCTGTTGGAGGTAGACAGAAGATTTTCGGAATATATATATATACGTCAATAATTACTTACTTTTCTTAATTAGAGAAACAATATTTTACATTTCTTAGGGAAAATCTCAATATTTCTTGGCTTCAACTTCGTACAAAGCAGCGACCGTCGATCATTATTTCTACTATCACCTTTGGAATCAAAGAAAGTACAGAACATGTTATGCCCATCGCTGCTGGGAAAACAAGGATGAAACATCCAGCGATTTCCGGCAATGGAAACTAACGCTTGGACATACAGTTATCGGTGTTCCAATACGAACATATATAGATCAACTTGTGGAAATCAATGGATATCCGGTTGAGGATATGAAGACTGCTATGGAAAATAAAGACATTTGGCGTAAAAGAATTGCAGTGATTCATACAAATCAATAGACAAATACACAATCTTGAAACTATTTGATATGCATCATGGATACCAGTCGTTTTCCACTGATGTAACTGTTATATGTGGTGTTGTAATTTCGGTTGGGTATAATGATATAAGTCCGTAAACTTTTGAAAGTCTATATTAAATTATGAGTAGCACACAGTTCGCAGCAGAAACGTAAATTTTATAGTGTGTGGCTACTATTTTCCCTGGCTTAAAAATTATTTTATCGTTTCCTTTTGCGGAACCCATACGTTTCTTGTCACAAACAAGCCTACACCGGCTTCCAAGTGGTGGTGGTGATATTGGTGATGGTTTGGGGATAGAAGCACAAAATAAACACAGAGACACAACGTGTATGTGTGTGTTTATGTGTGTGTGAGTAAAATTTTTCGTAAAAGATAAAATCTTTAGTTTTCAGTCATTTACATCCAAATAAACGAACACATGCTTCTAGTGATTTATAAGACGTGATTGGATGGGCTATGTTGTTCGATTCATCTACTTTTAGGATCAATAAACGCATGTATATATTAAAACAATTCAAATAATAAAATTCAAATGAGGTAAGAATTCTATTCGAGTACATAATGATGGCATAAAACCATAAGAAACGTGTATGTGCGCGGAGATGCATGTAACCGAGGGAGATTAAAAATTGTAAATACCAAATATCATGAAAGGTAAAAGTCAGTTGTTTGGCGAGGGAGACAATCGAAAATATGATGAATACTAGCTCCAACTTTGGGGTCACAACTATAAGCCTTGTTAAATAGCTGGTTAATCTTCAGGCCTTTGGTGTGAATGATTTGCATTGATTCATGCAAGTCTATAGACAAATAGGCAATCTTGAAAATATGTCATGTGCATCATGGATACCACTGGAGACTGTTATTCACGAGAGAGAGAGAGAGAGAAAGAGAGGGAGAGAAAGAGAGAGAGAGAGAGACTTTTATTCAGTTTGTGATGAAACGCACTCCACTCGCAGAATACTATATATTATACGGAAAAATGTGTGTCATTAGCCAGCTGGAAGAGATGTCTTTCTGGATCTCTAAACGACAGTAGCACCGTCCTGTATAGGACGCCACACTTGGTTGGCAATTATATGTTACGATTCCTCATTGCTAGAGTTTACATCTCGCTCAGAGATTTAACGTAGCTAATGATATCAAGATTTAGCCCTAAATTCTTACTGAAACTTATACATGAATGAATGCGGTAATTCGTCAGCCGGAGTGGAACCACCGTCGGTAATTGATTACCTCTACAAGTCACACCTATAACATTTGGTTTTTACGGTTCCATATACGTTTTTGTTCCATCTCTTCGTTCCATATATATATATATATATATATATATATTATATATATATATACATACACAAAAGAGCGTGCGCACACACATACATATATGTGTATATATTGTTGATTTGATATATTCTTGTGGCATTTCCACAAACCAGACATCACCATCCACCAGCAAAGTCAATTAACAGTGCACATTTTTACAATAGTTGGATTATTGAGATAACATGAATACCGCTCTTTGAGTTTCTGTGCTTAGTAACTAGTGAAAGGCAGAAGCGGGATGACCAGTAATTCCATGAGATCGCTGATTTATAACCGAGTATATCTCTTCTAGACGGATGATTTTATAACCCCTAGGAATCTTTCACTCCAGCAGATTTACTGCGCGCCCTGACAGCACTCAATGGTATCCATCCATCTCCGCTCTCAGGTGGATTGTT
>NC_043012.1:13893070-13895570 GCF_006345805.1 Octopus sinensis
ATTAATTACTCATATTTCAGGTTGTGGTATGACATGTCTGTCAGTATTAGTTACAATCACGAACGTTTTAAGCACGAAATGAACCGTTTAAATACAAGCTATGAAACGCATATTGTCGAATCTAACTTCCACTTATAGTCACGAACTGTTTGTTGTGAACTGAAACACACCAATCTCATGTACTAAATACTTAAATACATTGACAAATGATCATATTTGTGTACATTTTTAATTGCTCACTCAAAATGTGCGTGTATGCATGTCTAAATGTATATGTTTCAGAGTGTATTTGCGCTTAAGAGAGGGGGTGGAATCTGAATAGGGAAGAAAAGCTGTACAACAGCGAATGTGTGGTGTGTGTGTGTTCGTGAATGAGTTTTATAGGTGTTTCTAAAGGAAAATAGGCCATTTCGATCACTTAATGGACATATGAGATACCATTCAAGCAAATAAGATCGTTTATTTCTAACAGCGCATCATCGCATGCACAGAAAATCGTCGATAATCTCACGGATACATATGTAGTATCAATTTCAATAAATAGTTAATTGCATTCACTGACAAAGAGTGATAAATGCGGTTCTCCTTTCTTTTCCACTGGAAACCGAGCAGAATAGGATATTGCAGCTTTGCAAACTACCCAGGAAAATTAACTTCAAAATAAATTACCAACTGGTGAATATTAACTAGCTTTCACTACCAACTGGTGAATATTAACTAGCTTTCACTACCAACTGGTGAATATTAACTACTTTCATTTCACACTACCACTGGTGAATATTAACTAGCTTTCACTACCAACTGGTGAATATTAACTAGCTTTCACTACCAACTGGTGAATTTACTAGCTTTCACTACCACTGGTGAATAATATAACTAGCTTTCACTACCAACTGGTGAATATTAACTAGCTTTCACTACCAACTGGTGAATATTAACTAGCTTTCACTACCAACTGGTGAATATTAACTAGCTTTCACTACCAACTGGTGAATATTAAACTGTGGCTGACTAGCTTTCACTACCAACTGGTGAATATTAACTAGCTTTCACACTACCAAATGGTGAATTAACTGCTTTCACTACCAACTGGTGAATATTAACTAGCTTTCACTACCAACTGGTGAATATTAACTAGCTTTCACTACCAACTGGTGAATATTAACTAGCTTTCACTACCAACTGGTGAATATTAACTAGCTTTCACTACCAACTGGTGAATATTAACTAGCTTTCACTACCAACTGGTGAATATTAACTAGCTTTCACTACCAACTGGTGAATATTAACTAGCTTTCACTACCAACTGGATGAGCCCCACCAGTATTTCTACATCTACATACAACAGTTAATTGCTATTCCAGGGCCTGTTGTAAAATGTTCTGTTGTTGTTAAGCTTCAGTAGAGCCAACGTGATTTGCGATCAATGATTTTCGATATCCTATGCTCCATCATCTTCATTGAGACTTCGTATATGTAAGATGGAAGCAAATATAGTAACCTCATTTCTCATGGACATTTGAATGATTCGAATAAGACTTTGCAGCTATTTCTGGAAGGTTAAATGACCACGTAGATATATCTTATTTGACTCAACAGTCTATGTGTGTGTATTTGTGATTACACGTATCTATCTATCCAACTATCTATCTATCTATCTATCTATCTATCTATCTATCTATCTATCTATCTATCTATCTATCTATCTATCTATCTCTCTCTCTCTCTCTCTATATATATATATATATATATATATATATATATATATATATATGTCTGTCTGTCTGTCTATCTGTTTGTCTGTTTCCCTCTTTCTCTCTCTCTTTCTCTAAGTATATATATATATATATATATATATATATAATATGGCGCAGGAGTGGCTGTGTGGTAGGAGCTTGCTAACCAACCACATGGTTGCGGGTTAAGTCCCACTGCGTGGCATCTTGGGCAAGTGTCTTCTGCTATAGCCCCAGGCCGACCAATGTCTTGTGAGTGGATTTGGTAGACGGAAACTGAAAGAAGCCTGTCGTATATATGTATATATATATATGTATGTGTGTGTATGTGTTTGTGTGTCTGTGTTTGTCCCCTAGCATTGGTTGACAACCGATGCTGGTGTGTTTACGTCCCCGTCACTTAGCAGTTCGGCAAAAGAGACCGATAGAATAAGTACTGGGCTTACAAAGAATAAGTGCCGGGGTCGATTTGCTCGACTAAAGGCGGTGCTCCAGCATGGCCGCAGTCAAATGACTGAAACAAGTAAAAGAGTAAAAGAGAAAAGAGTATATATATATATATATATACATATGGTGAAGGCCCGTCGATAGGGTTGCCTTGGGTTTCCAGTCCTTAAAGGGTTTAACTTTATTGGATATATAAGTCATATATCGTATTACAATAGCGGCAGCTCTTCAAATGCATATTACTATTTTCTTATATTCTTTCTTAACTACCTACAAAATAAGAGAAAAAAGTTAAAATACAATATAACAACATGTAG
>NC_043012.1:13900570-13950570 GCF_006345805.1 Octopus sinensis
TTTTAGTCGATTTATTTTATTTTAAGAGAAATGCCGCTATTTGTATCAGCTGGAAACCAATACAAACGCACTCCTCGAAATAATCGTAAAGTTTTGTAAAACTGGTTTTCTTTGGATTGTCGTATTGGAGCGCTTGAAACCTAACATCTCGATGATTTTTTATGTATTTTTTATTTCCATCATAAAGGAACTTGACCTACGAAAACCTGTCATCCACTTCGACTTTTGTTATATTTTGGTCATATCAAACATTAACTAGGTGCGCTGCAACAAAGGTTTTCCTAGCTTGTTATTATTCATATATATATATATGTGTGTGTGTGTGTGTGTGTGTGTGTGTGTGTGTGAGATAGAGAGAGAGAGAGAGAGAGAGAGAGAGTAAGATCCACGGATTCAAAAAAGCACCCAAGGACTACAGAATTTACCTGACTCAGCATTAAAAGTAATCAACCGCAAAAATATAGATCTCGTCTGCAAACACGGACTAGAGGACAAGCCCGAACCTTTCACACCTCACACACCCCATATCAGAATGAAGGATCACAAAGTAAAATTCACTGTGAACCTCTCCGTCCGCCTCATCTGCCCCTCCAGTTTCGATATAGGTATGATTAGCATAATTATAGTCGATCGAATAACATCTTAACTTTACACCACTTCCTCACTAACACTCTGAACCAAAACTACTGAAGTTATCTACTGATTCAACTATCTATGCCCTAAGCAATCTTTTACATTCATATAAGTTGACATCGATCAACATATATATACCCCAGCATTTCTCATTTTCTTATTAAGAAAGCTCTAATTTTCTCCAAGGAATATTCCAATCTATCTCGCGAAGATATTGGTATTATACCAGCAGCCCGCGGAAATATCCTATGTTTTGATGGGAAATCCTGTGCCCACGAAGATACACCCGATTTTTCCGACATCCTTATGGGAGCCAGTGACTCCACCCAAGTTACTGACCTCGTCGGATTCTTCGTACTTAATGGTCCCCATGAATAATTTCCCAACATCTCTGGAGCTGTATATAGATAGGATTATATATGAATAATAAGAAACATCTGCAAGATCGTCAGCGTTGTCTATCGTTTACGAAATACAATTTCTAGAACTAGATACAGGGCGCTGGAACTAGATGCTAGGCCAATGGTTTTAATCGATTAATATCAATTTCTACCCTTATTTAATTTTCAATAAAAAAAAGTTCTCTAGCCGGTAAATTAACTGCTGTTGTTTATTAACTGCAGGGTAATTTCCGATCTCAGCGCACAAAAGTGAAGGCATTTGAAAGATATACACAAATATAATTTGTGGAGCTTTATCCATGCTGGATTTCGGTCGAGCGCCCTGTATCTAGTTCTGGAAATTGTATTTCGTAAACGACAGACTACGCTGACGAACTTGCAGATGTTTGCGTATCCATATACGCGAATAATAACAAGTTAATCTAATTAGTACACTAGGTAATCGTTTTTTTATTTTCGTATATTTTCATTTGTCTTAATTTTAAACTTTGGTTTTTCCTGAATTTTTTCTTGAGAACACAGTCTTCATGGTAAATGGCGAGTTTGACGTCTATATCTAGTATAGAGGCTGTCCACTATTAGTGGACATTCCTCTAAATTTTGTATATATATAGAGAGATATAGATATATGTATATATGTATATATATATATATATATATATATATGTATATATGTATATATTATATATATATATGTATATATATGTATGTATATATATATATATATATATATATATATATATATATATATATATATATATACGTTTATATATTTGTTGTGCAAGATTCTTTATGTGAAGTCGTGTGTTGAAACAGATATTGTTATATTTCGGAATGGTCATTTTGCCAGTTTAGCCAATAAAATAAGATTAAGATTAATGTAAAAAATAAATAACACTGAAGCAAAGTAACACCAATATATAGTACGTGTGTTTTTATTGGCTAAACTGGCAAAATGACAATTCCGAAATATAACAATATATATATATATATATATATATATATATATAATTATATTCCACCCTTTATTGAATATATATTATATATATATATATATTATATATATATATATATATATATATATATATATATAATTATATTCCACCCTTTATTGAATATATATATATAATATATATATATATCAGAGGTGCCGTTGAGATCCAAAGGTGTCCGATAATGATGAACAGGTGCTATAGACAGACCATAGTTAAGTTCCAGGTTCGGTGATTTTGCGAATAAGGGGTTCATCGTTGGTCATATGTCAGCGTGTGTATATAAGAAATGGATCTAAAAATCCAATATCCCTACATATCTCACATCTCTTTTCTTTACTACACCTCACTCTTTATTTTGTATCCCTTCTAAATTGACTATTACTTAACCATCCTCGCACACCGTCTCCGATGAAGGTATATAATTAATAAATATCCTGGAAACAACTGTAAGACCTTCTATCTATAAATGTTCTAATATCTACACAGCCTTGGGATTTTTTTATCTCATTATGCAGGGATTCTTATATATATATATATGAACTTTCATTCTTTAACTTGTTTCAGTCATCTGACGGCAGGCAACCTGGAGCACTGCCATGAAGTGATTTTGTAGAACGATTCAACCCAAATACACATTTTCAAACCTGGGAATAACTGTATCGGTCTCTTTGCGAAGCGTTAAATTACGGGGACGTGAGCACACAAACACCGGTCATCAAGTGGTTGTGGTGCTGGAACAAACACAGACACAAAGATACACACAAACACACACATATATATGACATGCTTCTTTCAGTTTATGTCTACCAAATCCATTCACAAGGTTTTGGTAGGCCCGAGGGTATGGTCGAAGACAATTGCCCAAGGTGCAACGCAGTGGGACTGAACGCGAAACCTTGTGGTTGTGAAGCAAACTTCTTACCACACAGCCACGCTATGTATATGGTATAATGGAAGTTATTATTGGAGAGAATGCGATGTTGAATGTCTGTACCTAATCTAAATTTAATACTGCTCATTCGTCTGCTCCGATGCTGTATACTTAATATAATGGTTTAAGTTCCAGTGAGAAAATTACGCTTATATATAATATATACTTTATGCCCATTGCAAATACATTCTTATATCTTCAAAATATTTTGAAATTCGTAATATACATTTACATAGTTATGTAACACACTGGAAATATAACTATTTTTCTCATACGCTACTATGTCTGTCTTTCCATTTCTTTCTTGAATCCAATTTATTAGGAAATTTATTGCAGATTTTCTATTGCACTCTGATATCCTTGGAGGAGATATTTCGAAATTAAATATTTGCTATCATTACTTTGACTCTCAATATAACGCCAAGACTGTCTGACAAGCTTTTACTTCGTAGTATAAAATCGAGCGATCTATTGTTCGTAATAAGTTCATAAATATTTCTAAGTTGATTTCATTTTCTCTTCTCTGTTCTCCGGTTTGGATACAACTCTCCAATTGCATTTTATTTTCTTAACGTTATCATGAAGCTGGTCCAGCAGTATTCATGCTGCGCTGGCTTATTAAATTCAGACATTATGAGAGACATATTCGCCCAATTCTAAACACATTATTTTTGTAGAATGACAGTAGTTACCTACCGATATAGTAAAATCGGTAGTATAGGATGTAATATTATTGAGCTCTTCTTTTAATTTCACGAAATTAATTCTCATGCTTTATAAATCAAAATTTCTTCTTCTTCTTCTTCTCTTCTTCTTCTTCTTCTTTCTTCTCTTCTTCTTCTTCTTCTTCTTCTTCTTCTTCTTCTCTTCTTCTTCTTCTTCTTCTTCTTCTTCTATATACATATGTATATATACATATGTATATATATATATCTATATATATATATATATATATATATATGTATATATGTATGTATATGTATATATATGTATATATATAAAATACCAAACGGGACGAGAACGCAAAACATCCGGACAACTAGGTTATACAAAAGGGGACAACAAAACAACCAGATAGATGATGAAAAAAAGACACGGACTGGTCATTCGAAGCCTTTTATCATATATATATAATATACATTTACACATATTTAACTATCATTTTTTCTCTTTATATATATATATATATATATATATGTAGCTGTGAGATAGGTACTTGCTTGGCCTCGCTACACAAATCCAACTGCAACAAGCTGTCAACCCAAACTAGGCCCACCACAACATAGACGCTTTGCTTAGTAGTTTACTTGGAATCTTATCATCATGTCACTAAACAAACAGAGCATTTATTCAATCCTGTACTTTTCCTATAGAATCGAGATGTAGAGCGTGCTCGCTTGAACATAGATCTTATCGATCTAAGCAGTCTCTAGATGTCATTCTGGGTATATTATATAATTACTTTTATAATTAATAATTTAAACTATATTTTGAGATATTGTATTTAGAATTAGTTTGAATTATTATGAATTATTGTGCATGTGTCGCTTCATATTCATTTCCACGCCGATACGATCGTATCAGAAAATCTGCAGTCACTTTGTCTGCTCAGACAAATATAAAGTCTCAGTCGATTATGGGGTGTTAGTATTTCTTAGTTTCCCTTGGTAAGTTGTTTAGCGTTTTACATAGTAAAATCTTATCTCACAATTTACTTGAACTATATCATTCTAATATATCTCTTTCACAATTGATCATTTATATCTAGAGTTCGCTTTTATTTACATCAAACTGCACGTTGATTTCACGCCAGAGGCATTCCTTTATCAATTTGTAAACACTTATCTTTTCCGAATGCATGTATCCACATCCATACCAGCATACACGCGCATAGACACACTAACACGCATGCACACACACTCACACGAATAGCATATGAATGTATTTGTGTGAGATTTCTATTAATGCAGCTCAGTCACTCTCTTCGCGTGGTATCTGTAAAACTAGATTCAGGCTACGTATTAATTCCATACGTTTAACTTATATATGTAACAATGCAATGGTCACATACACGCATAAATCAGCTTCACCTTTGATCAAACGAAATATTTTTGGCAAGCGTAAGAGTATGTTTGGAGCCGCGCATTCCTTCAATTTCCGTTTAATATACACATTCATTTATAAAGATATACACAAAGATATCAGAGAACACACAATTATAATATACCAGGATACGTTCAACGTGAATAAATCAAGACACAACGTGCTTCAATTTCCCAATGTAAAAGTCAATTAGTCATAGAAATATGCACACTTCAATACATGCACATATGCTTGCACACACACACACTCAAACACAGAGGCAACTAATGAGATTTGATCATTCTCTCAATTATAAATATATTCTTACGTCTTGAGCAATACACTCACATGCACGCACAAACAAACAAACACACACACACGCACATGTATATATATATACAGGGTGGCCCAAGAAGTGGGCTTACAGTTATTCAACTATCTCTTTCGCATTCATATATTCACAGTTTCGATCTTAAATATGAAACCATTCTTCTATGCTAATTTAGTGAATTTTCTCAAGCTCCCTTTTCAGTTTGTACGGAATATAATAGGATAGAGTAACTTCAAAAATTTTGTTGTAGTTTTCACCGCCAGCAGACAGACCCGACTAGTCGTCTTGTGGTACAAGCCTTCGAACTACCGGATATGAAGGCACGCAATGAAGGAGATGGTTCCCTCGGCCCACCTGTCAAGAAGTATATATATATATATATTTGTTTTGCAAGATTTTTGATGTGAAATCGTGTGTTGAAAGAGATATTGTCGTATTTAGGAATGGTCATTTTGCCAGTTTAACCAATAAAAACACACGCACTATATATTTGGTGTTACTTTGCTTCAGCGTTAGTTATTTTTTACATTAATCTTAATCTTATTTCGGCTAGAATTCTTTCGTCACAATCCTGTGACCGCATCAGCCAGGCACATACAATAGAAATACAAAATACAAGATGGCTGACCGTTAGTAAGGAGAGACACACAAATAAGAAAGAAGAAAGCAAAGGACCACTGATGCGGTCACAGGAGTCTGACGAAAGAACTCTAGCCGAAATAATATTAAGATTAATGTAAAAAATATATAACGCTGAATCAAAGTAACACCAAATATACAGTGCGTGTGTTTTTATTGGCTAAACTGGCAAAATGACCATTCCTAAATACAACAATATATATATATATAATCATATTTATATGCACAGTAAATTTTGTGATGCAAGAGTAGACGACAGTAATTATATGCGTGATCTGATCAACAAGTATCCGGACTGTTGCAATAGTAATATCATTTTTAATATCCGAATTTTATTCTTAGAAGCAATATTTTATCTAAAAAATTTCTTGTTCTGTACTTTACGAGATGTAATAACTTGTCCTGTAATTTTCCAGGTTTACAATCTTAAGAATATTATCTCTCATACTCGCATTTCTCCATGTAATATATATATATATATATATATATATATTAAAAAAGGAGATGTGGAACACGAGTTGTGATATATAAAAAAAGGAAATGAAGAAAATGCTGACAAATAATTTAAGTAAGGGAGAGTGTATTTAATTAGGTGAAAGTTTTTTTTTAAACAAAAAAAGAGAAAAATTGGGTTAGAATACAATGTTCATTTTTTGTGAATGATTTCTGTGTATAAGAAAAAAAGTAAGAGTCTTTTACAGTGTTCTGTTTCAGAATAAGATATTTAGTAAAAGCGTGTAATATACAGTTTTTTGTGGAAAAGTTTAATGTCAGATTTCAGTGTAGAATAAAAAAAAGTAAGAGTTTACCGGTTGCGCATTTGTTATGCTAATCAAAAGATATTTTGAGTGAGATAGAGTTCCTTTCTGATTGATTTTTTACTCTTATCTGACTTTATGTTGGGTTTGCAGAGACAGCAAACCCAGCATTTTCTTCATTTCCTTTATATATATATATATTATATATATATATATATATATATATATATATATATATATACATATATGTATATATATACATATATACATATGTATATATATGTGTATATATACATATATACATGTATATATATATATATATATATATATATACGTCCAATAATATTATATTTGTTCCACATCCTCGCGGTGTTGTGTTTTTGTGCTTTCTTATTTGGATTAACTATATATATATACATATATATATGTATATGTATATATATATATATATATATATATATATATATATATATATATATATACATATACACACACATTGTACAATGGAAATTGTTACACATTCGAACTTGGTTTCAACTTATTGGAGGTTTCAACTAACGGGGCATCATTTAAGAAAACAGTGATCACATTCAAACGAGTATCTGTCAATGTAAATCATAGAATATTCTTATTCTTATAGCCTTAATTCTAGTCCCATTCTTAATCACAACTGTCCAACGAAACGGAGCCTGAATCTCTGAGTAGCAGTTTTTTGTGATATTAACTGATGTTTTTGCAGATTCAATAATGAAGCGTATTACACTGCCTCCCGTATGCGAGTAGTGTTTCCCCCCTTGTTTCACATTAACGTGCTTACTCTGGTGTATGTATATATATGTGTTTGTGTGTGTGTTTGTGTTTGTTTGTGTGTGTGTGCGTATATATATATATATATATATATATATATATATATATATATATATGTATGGCTCAGTATTGCATATATCCCCGACTGTAAATGCGCTTGCGCGCGAAATTTTGTAAAGTTATAACATATAACGACGGGACACGTGTTATCAAGTCTCTGAATTATAAGTTAGTTATTGAAGCCGGTTACTGATGAGAATTCGCCTGGTGGATAATATTGTTTTGCTAAATTACCTATTAAAGGATGGCAAATAATCTTATTTGCTAAAGAAATTCGAAACCATGTTATAACCGCTAATAAAAATAACAAGGTAATGTTTTTATTTTTCATTTACTTCTAAAATTGCTATTAAATCGTGGTTTTGGCCGTGTTGGCTGATATTTCTAGCATGTAAAAATTACCTGTTAAAGAGCAGTTTTCTTTTGTATTTAATTGTACACTATTTTAATATATATATATATATACAGTATATATATACATACACACATGTGTGTGTGTGTGCCTGTGTGTGTAAATTCGAATTGTATTCAAGGTTGCTTCCTGCAGTTATAGCTTTTTAATTGTAGCGTGGTCAAGATTTACGCGCATAAGTCAAAGTACCGTATGATGTGCCACATTATAAATGCATCAGTACTTGTTGATCTGTGAATGACAGATTTGATGTTCGTATTTCATGATGCGAGAAAATACAGAAATGCACGTATCCTATGAGAACATTATTCAAAGACTTTTCACACATATCTTTACACACATATCCCTAAGTGAACAGTTTCCTCGGAGGACTAGTTTTGCACCGGAAGATCTTTTGACGTTCGAATTCAATCGAACGTATTAAATATTGTTTTACACGAAAATACCTTATTTAATTGCTGCGACTCTGCGTGTGTCTGTGTCTCTGTGTGTGTAAGTGTGTGTGCGTGAGTGGGTATTATTAATGGAGTCAAAACAAATAATGATATTTAAAAATCATATGTTTGAGGTGTGTGTAAAAGATAATTAGAAATACAGCTATGCGTAAACCATCCTCAGTTGGAAAGAGTTATTAGAAATGTTCTAACATATATGGTTAGAGCTGTAAGATGTCTATAATGTTAGATGGGTGAATACATGCGTAGAGTATAGAGGGGCAGAAAGAGGGAGATAGAAGGAGGCGGTTAAAATTCTGGTATCGAGCACCGGTTCTGAGCAGAGATGAAATATTTACGTACATAAGTGTGTGTATTTGTATGTGTTTGTGTGTGTGTGTGTGGTGTGTGTGTGTGTGTGTGCGCGCGCGCGCGTATGTGTGTGTTTGTGTAGGAGGAGGAATTCCGACCATGTTTCGTCGTTCGCTACGTCAACAGCTCATTTATAGGATCCAGTGGATAAGAACATCATTAGGAGGAACTACATCCGGTTTCGGCCCCTATTCCCTTACCTCTACCACTTTTGGAGGTATCTTCAGCTCTGGTTTTGAATGCGTTTTGTTTTTCTTTTTTATTTGGCCTTTTGGTCTTTGGATTCTTCGATGCAGCGTCAACGAATGTCAGCTAGCGAATGACCAACCGGCCAAATTTCCCTTTAAATACTCGCCGTTGGGCTCCTGCAACTAGCGCCAGCTGTCACGTGACATAGTCTAAGCTTCAACTGACCAATTGAGGGAAAGGGTGCGTAGTTTTGGCCCGCGCTCTCTTTAGATCTACCTTCTAACCAAGTCGTGTTAGTTTCACTACCAGCAGACAGACCCGACAAACTGTCTTGTGGTACAAGCCTTCGAACTACCGGATATGAGGGCACGCAATGAACGGGATGGTTCACTCGGCCCACCTGTCAAGTAGCAACGTTTTTAAGGGCCAGCCAGCCTCACCGAACGACGCTGTTTTCCAGTCGGCATGTTATGGCTTTCGAGCCATTTCGGGTCTTTTTGTTTTACCCATACGTGGAAGCTGGCTTTGTTGACCGCCTCTTGCATCCACCTTATTACATTTCTCAGCTCTGAGCTCGAAAATGCAAACTTACTTTTAAATAACGTCGCCATTTTCCTTTCAAGGAAGCCTCTAGCTCCCACTGCCAGGTGGTAATACTCAATAATTCACCCCTGTTCCCTGCACTGTTCGGTTAATCTCTCATGCTTCCTCTGCTTCCGTTTTGGACTCCTTTCACGAATGCCACACTTCGAGATTTCTTGGCTTTGAATTTCATTCTCGCCCATCTTACTATCATGATTAGCACAAAGAAGGTGACTGGTATCATGCATCCAGCTGCAATACCTATTTCTAGCCGTTGCCACCTCGTTCTGAACTTTCCTGATGTAAATCTCATCCTCCGTTTATCGTAGTAACACATCAGCATTCGTTGAACATCTGGAATAAAAAAAGAAGTCCACAGCTGCCTGAATTAGTGTGTGTGGAACAGATCCATATGCATTAGCAAGATCTAGCCATACAATGTACAGGTATTTCTTCAGTTGTTTTGCGCTGTTGATAGCTTCCCAGATGGCAAATGCATGTTCTATGCATCGAGGGATTCCAGGGATCCCTGCCTTCTGGATTACTTCATTAACATATCCGTTTTGCTGTACGGACCTTATAATTCTCCTAGCAATAATTCCAAACATGATCTTCCCATAGATATTTAGCAATAAAATGGATCGGAATTGCCCTAGCGTTATTGCCTCCATCTCTTTAAGTAAATAGATACATTCAGCTATACACTATTCGCTCTGCTACGTCTTAGAAATGCAAATAGTCGTAAACGCAAATTCGGGCAATAATTATGAACCTTGTAGCTAATTCCATCGTTCCCTGTTAAACATTTTGCACTTATTTTCTAATGTACTCATCAATTTCTTTTCGTCTGATGTCACTCAAATCAAATGGTATACTTAGCTCAAGTGGTTTCTTCAGCCCGAGCATTTCTGGGGATACTTTATTACTATTAGCGTCGCTGTATGCCTCTTTAAATTGGTGTTTGAATTCTTCTTTAGTGCAATCTAATCTTCCGCTCTTGCTTTCCGCAAAGAAACGTTTAGCATATTGACATAGGTTGTTTACAAAACTACGATAGTTCTTTTCTCTTCCTTCTTTCCTTTCTGAGCTGGTCTCGATGCCTCTTTTTTTATCTCTTCATTTAGTTGTTTTAGTCCTTCTTATTCCCCCTCCTTTGCATTCTTCCATCTGGTTCTTAGTTCTTTTTCTTTCGCTTCTCGTATCTTTGCGATCCGTCTTTCGCTCCTCGAAGGTCCGCCTTTTACCCATAATTCTCCCTTCCCTGTTGTTTCAAGCCCAAATCTTTTCTCTCCTTCCCGCTAGATTATGGTAGCCAAGTTCTCCAGCTTTTGATCGTCATCCCCTTTGAATTTGCTGTTCATTCTTGCTACCTCGCCGTAGAATTTCTTATAGCTAGCTGCATCATTTGTCTTCGGCCACTTAATCTTTGGCTTCTTCACGCCGATTTCTTTTCTTGGCTGTTCCGATTTAATTGTCGAATAAACCTTCCTATGATTTCTTTCCAGGAGGTTCTGGCCACACGTTTTTCAACCTGCGCTGTTGAATCACTTTCATCTGACAAACTTTCCCTTGGTGAATTCTAAGCCCGATGTGAAAACCTTTCCGCAACAACTGAATTCCTTCTCTACCTTTCCTTTACCGCTTCCTTTCTCGTTGACCATTTCCGGTCTGGACCCATTCTTTTTTTTTTTTCTTCCCTCGGCTCACCTGTCAAGCAGCAACGTTCTTTAAGTACCGGCCACTCTCACCGTGCGACGGTATTTTCTAGTCGGCATGTTATGGCATTCGAGCCATTTCGGGTCTTTTCGTTTCAGCCTTATATAGAAGCTGGCTTTGTCGACCGCCTCAGGCATCCTCTTTATTACTTTCCCCAGCTCTGAGATCGAAAATGCAAACCTTCTTTTAAATAAAGTCATGTATATATGCAACGTTATATATGCATGCATGTGCATATATTTATAGAAATGTATTAATATACGTATGTATTTATATTGTGCGTGTGTGTGTGTGTATGTGTGTGTGTGTGTGTGTGTCAGCTCATTAATAAATTGTTTTTTGTGGTTATTGTGTTGTTTCGATTCCTATAGTGATGATTAGTGCTCTTGTTCACTTTATTAGTGTATATATTTCTGTCTTTAGGTTATATAATTGCGAATTAGCGACCTATATTACTTATAATTCTCATATTTACGGTTTAAGAAATCAGCATATGATTTCAACGGAGATCTTATAAGCTTACAAGGTGAGATGGATTTAATCCTAGGCGCCGTGAGACATAACGATGAGTATTAAGAATCAAAATGCGTTAAGAATCAAAATGCAAAACCATCGGTTATCTAGCTCATTAAGATAGTGTCTTTTTTGGCTATTGAGCTGTTTTGACTCTTATTTCAAGCAATAATCGTACTGATTAATGCCTTTGTTCATTTTAGTGAAGTATATGTTTCTCCGTTTAAGTTGTAAAATTGCAAATTAGCCACTCATATGATATATATATATATACATGCATACATATATACATATATATATATAATATATATATATACATATATATATATACATATATATATATATATACATATATATACATATATATATATACATATATATATATATATATATATATATACATATATATGTATATATATACATATATATATATATTATATATATATACATATATATGTATATATATATACATATATATATAATATATATACATATATATATATATACATATATATATATATATATATATATATATATATATATATAACCTTATGATACCAACTTCATTTAATATAGAACTGATCAGATTATGTAGATTTATTTATATTAAATATGAACAAGGAATAAGTTCGTAATCACATACTTATTTCATGCGTTGTATTTGTTTTCTGTGTGTGTATACACATACACATATATATAATATACAATGCGTATACTTACATACATGCATGTGATTGTGTGTGTGAGAGAGTGCGTGTGTGTGTAAGTATATACATTTAAATGTCGTTCGCTATTACACAATCAAACGGTCATATCATCCTAATTGTAATTATTTCTAGTTCTTATCTACCATATCTCTAATCGCAGAACTACTTATTAATGCTGCCTAAGGAACCTCTCATAAGCAACAACCTGTATAAAGACCTACATAAAAGCTCACATACATAAACACAGACATTCTGCTCTCGCACACAAGCCTGCACATAACTACACTCACATAATAACATATGTTTAATAACTATTATAAACACATCGATCAATTGTTGAATGTTAACATATCGCAATAAATATTTAAACATTTCTTTCTAAAAACTGGATCTATTTTTCCAATATACACTGTGGCAAGAAGGTCACTATACAGTTACTTACAATAACAATTAACACGCAGTCCAGAAATGTAAGATTAAAATGGTTCCGGTTAATTCTGGTTAACAACAATAACATTCTATGGGAACTAATAGTAAATTAATTACCGATACTGTTCAAGGTGCAAACCACTTGCTTTAGTGAATTACCTAAAACGTGAGAAAACGCTTCGACAAATTTCACGACACAAATGGTTCTGACGGAGTAAGTCTGCTAATGCATCTCGAATAAGTTGCTTGATGCCATCGATATTTCTCTGTTTCTTTGTGAAAACGGAATCTTTGATAATTCCCCATATAGCGAAATTCATTGGGGTCAAATCTAGTGAGCGATGAGGCCACTCAACGTCGTCCTAGCCATCTTCCTGGAAATGTTTCATCAACATAATATCTCACTTTGAGAGCAAAATATGACTGTGCCTCATCCTGATGAAAGTAAAGCTCATGGAACTCATCCCTTTGTTGTAAAAGAGGAACTACAGCGGTTTGTAATGTTTCTAAGCAGTTAGTTACAGGGACTGTTTCATCAAAGAAAGTAAGACCGATGATTCCGGGACTTGATATGCCAGCCCAAAAGATTGACTTTGGATGGTTAGATGAGGATCCTCTGAAGCCCAGCAATTATGTCTGTTTACACTTCTAGATAGCTTGAATGATGCTTCGTCATATCTTTGGTCACTCTCATTAGTCAGATTAACTTCCGATAGGGTACAATTATAAACCAACTTTGATGATTTATAAGTTACAGTCATGAACCTGTTTCGGTGTCGTGTATATTGCTTTGCTTTTTTTTTCTGATTCTGCTTAGCTTTTTTTATTACTAGCAGTATCGCCCGGCGTTTCTCGGGTTTGTTTCGACCCTTTAGAATTGGAATTTTTGAAAAGTAAAAATTTTGCATTATGTAACTTGTTCTTCTCTTTAAGAGAATATTTTTCTGGTTGAAATACGCCGAAAAATGGCGACACAGAAGTCAAATCGTAAAAAATAGGGATTTTCATAGAAACCAAAGCACCTTTTTGATGTAGATAATTTCTGGTCTTAACATGGTCCGATTTGAACTTTATCTTCTACGGAATGTAGAGCAAGCCTTCTTCTATCATACTCTCAATTTTAGTCAACTTGCGCCGCAGGGTCTCGGAGGAGACAGTCTTAGTTGAAGCCTACCAAACCTGCCATACACAGACAACTTCAGCTTTATATATAGATAAGTTACTGTATGATTACTTTATTGCCACCTTGTATATCAGACCAGCGCCACAAGGCATAATAAAAGTTTTCTGGTATTTCACTCATTGTTATTGTCACACATTAAGCCCAGATCATTTAAGTGTGTGTGTGTGTGTTTGTGTGTATGCTTGTGTGTGTGTGTGCATGCGCGCGCGATTGTGTTTGTGTGTGCAGGCGCACTTGCATTTATTCCGTGCAATTTTGAATGGTGTTACCTGCCGCTATTTCTTTTTCGAATATGATGAATTAAATAAATACATTACCTCCTAAAATGGATTAGCTGCGACAGTCTTTCATACACGGACACCACATTGATTTTCCATTGTGAATAATGTGTTGCGCACTTTCAAGATGTTACACCATGCAAGATATTGTCAGTCAAATACAGTGCAGATTTTGTAACGCTGTGATGACAGAGAAATAACAGAACTTCAGCTATATTATATTCTTAAAAATATCTCGCGTCAAATGTTTTACGATCGACAAAAACGTACAGAAACGTACAAACTACTTTTTATACACGGTAATTGAATATGATTTCCAGTCTCTCATTTATCACAGTAGGAGAACATTTTGGAATGTGCATCTTATATACGCGACCGAGGTGCCACACACACACATGCACACACACACATACACACGCGCACGCATACACACACACACATATATATTTATATGTGTGTGTGAGAGAGAGAGAGAGAGGGAGTGAGAGAGGGCGAGAGTGAGAGAGAGAGTGAGAGAGAGAGCGAGAGTGAGAGAGAGAGAATAAATATGAGTAAATGCTTGAGGAATTATATAATTTTCCTACAGGGACATCAGAAAACCAATGAGCAATTATTGAATAGATAAAAACATTAGGTTAAATGGATATATATATATATATATTATATATATATATATATACATATCAATATATTCTCATCGGAAATAAATACATTTTTGCATATGTATGAAAGAAACTGTCTCAACTTTTGTTTGTAAAGCAAACATGATGCAATTCGATTGTTCTAATACCTCTAGGGTTTCTCATCATATGAAATGATTTATGAGATCAATAAATCACACGCAACTGACATGCAGAATGCCTAATCATAAGCAGAAAAGCATTAAGCGTATTGAACCAATTCATGTAGAGCTTAGCAACATATCTTCTATGAAAATTGTATCTCACAATCATGACAATACAAACATGCGTTTATAGTTATATAATTTCATATGCACATACACACACATACGCACGCACGCACGCACACACACACATCCATACATATATATATATATATATATATATTATATATATATATATATATATACATATACTCACACAACGTATATACAGTGAATAAATTGTCTAAATTACGCAAAAATGAAACAAAGACGGACACCTCATTTTAACAGATATATTTACCGAAATTATATTAAAATATCTTGAAATACTAAAGAGTGAATATATTTAATAAAAGCGCCATTGGCCTCAATCCCGGTCTACAGACGACTTTGGAATCTCTTTCAAGTATTCTGGAAGGTCTCCTTGTTTAAGTTGTTGAATGCCGCCGTAATCCTTGCCTTCAGTTCATCTTTGGTGCTACAAGGAGTTTTGTTGCTCTCTCCCTTAACTGCGCCCCGCACATAAAAATCAAGGGGGCTGCAGCCTGGGGTGGCCAGATGTTAGGTGTGATGTGGTCGTAGAAATTGTCTGACAGCCATGACTCTGTTGTCCTGCATGTGTGGCATGTTTCAGAGTCCTCTTCCTAGACATTGGGTCTTCCAGCATCCACCATCTTGGCCCAAGTCCAATATTGGCGCCCTAAGCATAACACCAACTTGAACTTCCAGGTTGTTGTCTCTTGAGGTATCTGGGTGAGACTTGGAGCCAACTTGTACAAATGTAAAGCAAAAGTCAAACATATAATAATAATAATAATAATAATAATAATAATAATAATAATAATAATAATGATAATAATAATAATAATTCCCCGGCGAAGAATGAACATGTGTGGCGAGAGCAGGATCACTGTGAAAGAAGAAGAAAAATAAGCAACTCTGACAATTTGAAGTGGGAAATAAGAAGTTTGTGGTCAATGAAGAGAGTAGACGTGATACCAATAGTAATTGGTGCTCTTGGAAGTATCGGCACTCAACTACCAACATGGTTCTAAAGGATCGGTGCAAGTGCGAAGGTAGAACAACTACAAAAATCAGTGATGGTTTGGAATTGCAAGAATTCTTTGCTGAGTCCTTGAAGCAAGACCAGTAAAAAAGTGTCACCTTAGTATGCTGTCTGTGGACAGCTGGCACTTTCCATCATACCCAGCAAAATAAGTTGTGAGTTTTCATAGAAGAAGAAGAAGAAGAGATGGAATTTCAATAACAATATTCTTGGGAACCCACGAATGACTCTTGAAATCATGATACAATGCAATGAAAGAATTAACGGCGAGAGTGAAGCTATAGACGATCATGGTGAAGGTTTCCCGCCAGGCACGTCCGAAACCGCCCGCATCATAGGCAGTGGTCTGGCCTCGGATGGTCGTTATGTCACAACAGATCACATACCCGGCGTGCGCATAAATAGACATAAATGGCCGAAGGAGGGTTACGATGCACTTATTGAATGGCATTGGCTTCAAAATTCTTCTTCTTAGAAGACCGTTTGTCTGGGGTATTATGTTCGTAAATATTTTTTACCACCAGATCACTGGCATTTTTTCGACACATGCACCCGTACACATTTACATATACATATCTAGCCACGTGTACACACGCACTCACACACGCACGCGCACACTCTTACACACATAACTACACACATGCTGTTGATAAAGAAGCGCGCATAAACATACTCATACAGAAGTATACTCGCTCTGCCCATCATATTGAGTCACGTCAATTCCTCGCAAGTTACGTACTACCATTGTTCACAGCACTCAGTCAATGTAAGACCATCAAATTTATCCACATACATGATGTAGCTAAATATTTATCGATATTTATAGACACAGGCGTAGCTTTGCCACTAAAATGCTTAACTTTTAAGCACTTAGTACCAAAATACAGAATCTTCTTCAGTATGCTTCACTGTAGTCTCTCTCTATCAAGGCTTTGTGAGTGAATTTGGTAGAAGGTTATTGTTTGGAAACCTGTCTTGTATGTGTGTATGTGTGCGCGTGTGTGTGTTTTCACTTTGTCGCCTCCACCACCAATGTTTTGACAACCTGTTTCAGTTTGTTTAACTCTGTAACGTAGCGGTTTGTTAAATTATTATCTGATATAATGTTTCTTTTTTTTATTTTGCGCCCTTTTCGAGCCTAACCAGGCTCATGGGCTCTGTTTCCCGGTTTCTATGGTGTATGTGTTCCCCCCAGCATTACTCAGGAAACAGGAAGAAAGACTGAGAGAAAGTTGGGGCGAAAGAGTACAACAGGAGTCGCCACCACCCCCTGCCGTAGCCTCGTGGAGCTTTAGGTATTTTCGCTCAATAAACACACACACAGCGCCCGGTCTGGAATTCGAAACCGCGATCCTCCGACCGCGAGTTCGCTGCTCTAACCACTGCGCCATTGCACCTCCACGATATAATGTGTACCAGACTTAAATAAATAAGCATAAACACAGACGTACCACGAGCATGGTCGTTGGATTATCACATTGTATATTGCAGAAATGTGCCCAACATCGTTGATCTGAGTATCAATCAATGTTAAATATGGCCGGTTCATAAAATCGAGCAATGTATGTATGCAGTTCTACATTTAAGACATGAGGGATTATATACATTATTTACTTTATCATTATTATTAACATTTGACGCATATTTGTCCTCATCAAACAAGATGAGGACAAATATCTGCCAAATATAAATAATGTAAATAATGTAAATATATGTATGCTTCTACAGAATATAACATATTTATGCTGACAGCGAAATGTAGTTATCGATACGTATGAATAAATAAACACTGAACGTAAAGATACCACGAGTAGGATATATTGTGAATTTTAATACAACATATGCCCCATTACCTCTCTCGCATATTTGCATAAATATAGATCTCAGTATATAACGTGATGTCACTATGCATCCGGAGTTTTTCAGAGACTAAATCTCAGACTTTATTGACAGTTGGAAACTTTTTGAAGACAATTCTTTGACATATACAATCGAATTCATAGAACGTAATGGCTTGTTTTTCACTTCAATACATATTTTAAAAAGCAAAAGTGAACAAATGCATTTGATATTATACAAAAGTTGCGATGATTGACCTTAGGACAAATTCAATTTTCAGAAAATACAATGTTTATGCCGACATCAGATAAACGAATGGAATGCTTGTTTTCAAATAGTAGTCACGATATTTTTGTTGGAAAATGAATATTAAATTGAACTAAATGTACGCAGGAGTAACGCTTGGAAATTTAATTTTAAAATATTTATTGTCATATTGCAAACTAATAAAGAAAACTTAATTTGTTCAAAATATTAATGTGTGTAATGTCTTTTGCAAATAACAAAAATAGAATACATTGGTTGATGAATGTTTTATATGCATAATTGTAATTATGCATGTATCCAATGCAATAGATTTTATTTCACACAAGCCCTGCATTATGAATCTTGCAACGTCATCTAGGGAAATCAAAACAAAAAATTGTCTTTTCAAATAGATTGATCTAGCGATCTCAACTCACGCGAGGTTTCGACCTCCGCTCTATAACATAATAAAAGATGTCTCTATTATTGCAGTACACATACTGTTTGAATGTTGTAGTTTTCGTATATTGTATTTATTTTCTGTGAGATGGACTCACCCATTTCAAAGTTAAGAGTTTGGGCAACTGAGATAACGTATGCGGTACGGACAGACGACCTTTCAGTTACAATAATAAACCCTTTTATGACCAGCTATTATATATGAAATGCAAACTGGGTAGATATAAATTTACCAAGAATTCGTTGTTCTCTATCTCTTCGTCTCTCTCTTCCCCATCTCTCTCTCTCTCTACCATACCGGGTTGGCTAAACGTCGCTAAGCTAACTGCACATTGTACTCTGGAGGTATTTATCTGGTAACTTCAAGCGGTGCACCAACGGCGCTTTTATACTTCGTAAACATTGTGTTTGCTGTTTGATTTATTGAAAAGGAAACTAGAGAAGTGTGGTGTACAGAAACGACTTCACATATTCTTTTTCATAGCTTCAGTAAAGATAGGGTCTACTGAATTAAACTCAATCATAAGCAATATATAGGATCAGATAAAATGCAGAGATTAAGAAACGGTTGGTTACAAGAACCTCTGCTTTATGATAAGCAACAGGTATTATTCTTCCATGTAGGATTTTCTTACATGTACTATTAGATGGTTGCATGAACATACATCATTTCACGAACAGAAGAATATAACTGCATCTGTCTTTAGTCAGACTAAGCATTATTCTAATGATTGGTTTGAGGATCCCAGGTTTTACTTTGGAAATTCATGAGATACTATTGTACAGTTGAACATTTAATTGAGAAACGATTATAGTGATTGTAAATTATTTCTATGTAGTTGTATGTCTTTGTTAAGAAATTGCAATGTAGTAATTAATCTCAACAAAAACATCTCGCAGAAGTGTTCACACTTCCATTTACAATGATCATTAAGAAATATTAGGTAAACATCGAAATAAAACGATCTGGTAGTTATTTTTGGAAGAAAAGTTTATTCATGCCAAGTATTATTCAAATAAACCCGTTTCTTAAAGAATTTATGAGACAAGGGACATGTTTTTTTTAATTTCCCAAATCAATGAAAATGGTTAAAATACTTCAATTAGGTTTTCTAATTTTACAATATTCTTTAATACTTCTGGAACAGAAGATGTAACAAACATTATTCGTAATTTTATACAAAAATATTGACGAAGTATTTTCGCTTTGCATATTGGAATGATAATATAAAATATTATTACTAATGCTCAGAATTCATCATTTAGTTGAGTTCAGTCTATCAATTTCTTCATCTATCCTACTTCATATTTTAACTGTAAATTAACGTATTCATATATAGTAATACTTCACAATAATTTGTACTAGTTGATCAGTCCATGAATAAGGGGGTAATTCCCATGACATTATTAATAATTCCTAGATAGATACTAAAATATATTGGTAGTGTTGCTAAAAAACAGAAGCAAAAATATATCATGTTTTTTTAATTATTTTTTTATGTCGATTCGGAGACATTCTACAGCGTTAACTAAAATACCTTTTTCTGTTTTTTACCTTTTGAGTTAAATATTGCGTTTGATATGAATCAACTATCCTTTCCTAAGGTTATGTCGCCATACGACTGCCTTTGGAAAGAAGTTTGAAGGTGCTATAATACATCGTAATGCATATGCAAGGAAACGAGATGCAAATAAATGAAATGGCATCTGAAATGCATTTATCATATGGATCTCAGAACAACCTGCGTGTATGTTTGGGCATACACATGAGAGCATCTGTTTGAGTGTCTATTCATTTGCGTATGCCTCCATTCGTGCGAAGTTGAATGGTTATGTGCGTGTGATCGCACGCTTGAGTGAACGGGCAGCCTGCGAATAAATTTGATTTACAGAACAATTTACAAATAGACATGCTCGAGACTGTATATATAATACCGGATCAAGTTTGACCCAAATAACATAAAACCTCAAGACGGACAAATGTATTTCTCAATTTCAGACAGTTGCCTTTGTTGCTATTGTTATGTTTTCTTATGATTACATCGGCCCAAAAACCTTCTTGTTTACTTCCTTTCTTTCTACTGTGTATAGGTGTGTTACGGAAGAAGGTTTCTTAGAATAAATAGTCCAAGATAAGAAATCTGATAGCCAAGACGTTTAATCAATATCCGTTAGCCCCACAGCTAAACGTTAGATGGAGAGGGTGGAGCCAAGCTGCTCCTGTGGAGAAGGGGGTAAAATTTCACAGTGAAACATAGTGAGGTCGGGAAAACAATTATTCATGCTAGCAAACAATTAGTGGACGTTTTAGGCTTCCTCGTTTGTTGTATTGTGTTTTTCATGCTAATTGTTTCTGGGAGGAGCGACTAATTTTCTTAAATTGTCCTTTGCTCATTATTAGGGTATGGGCTTTCACAGTGAACACCTTCTTGACTGGATGAATTTTACCCCAAGGTATTCTCTTGGCCACTAATCTTCAGTTGGTTTGTTAGGTCACTCTTTAGTACTGGTAAAATGTAACCCAGTACAACCTGTCACATGGTCGGGTTTTCGGCGGCTAAACTGGCAACCCATTCAAGCTTGCTTGGTAAGGAGCGTGATTGTTGGACAACTTGCGGGATGAAAAATAAGACCCGTCAATGGGCGGAAGAACTACCGTCTAGTTAACGGCCAATTCAACAAGAACCTTGTAGCAGGGAAGTGCCTGTGTGCTCCAGTGACCCGGAAAGCTATGCTTGAGGGAGAGAAATGTTGAGGCAGGTCTTACTAGGCCAAATAGATCGAAGGGTAGGAGACAGACAAAACCTTAATCATTAGAAGAGTAAACCTCAATGACAATAAATCGAAGCGTCGGCAGCAGGGCATGGAATTCTTTATCGGACCTAACAGATCAGATTCGTGGCTTTGAACTAACAGGGTGTCTTCAATACAAGACAATGGTTGAGACCCTAATATTTCTAGTTTGATGGAAACTGCGGAACCACATGGAGCAACGCCCTGTGACCTTTATAGTATGCACAAATGAAACCCCTATGGAAGGAGGTGTTCCCAGGGACGACCTAGATATATAGATGGTTTGTGAAATAATTTAAGTCCGGTCTCTGAGTCGTCTCATGAAATTGATTGTTTTCTACATCGGTCTTTTGAGGTGTAATGTATTTGAAATGATTGGAATATTACTTGTGCAGGAATGACATTTATTGGCGGTCACTGTAAAAAAAGTGTTTTTCTTCTTTCTTAACATTGCTCAGCTAAACGGATCCAACAATCATAACCCTTGATCTCAATCAACATTGAAACGTTATATGAAAATGTAACCTCTGAAGAATACTTTTTACCCTCTAAATTATGAGAGAGTCCTCCATAACCAATTTGTTTCCCAAGAATTAGGTCAACCCTAGCTTACACAAAAACACACATGTCCAAGGTCATCAAGGTTGTTAAACAAACTACTCGATTAGACTAACTTTTATCGTTACTCTCTTTTTGACACACACGCGCAAAAACACCTAGAATGAAAGATCTTATCAATGCGTGCTCATAAACACGTATTGACGCAAATATTTTGATAGATATTACTCAAGCAATAAACAAATAGATATTGTTTCAAAAACTGGAAGCCTTAAAGCGCAGAGTTTATCATTAAATACGGAGATGTAATTGCTTTCTTTTATGTGAAATGCTGTCAGAATTGCATATAAGTTACTGAATGACCAGAATGACCACAACGGCCAGAACATAATGAGTATTATCACTTAAGTTGAATGCATTTCACATCGTATTGTGCTAGAGCATAGAAACCATGTATCGAAATAACACTTCCTGCAACCTATTATGCCTTATCAATAGAATAATAAACTTATTTCACGACACCATTGTTCGAAGCAAATCAGTATCTACAAAATAGTGATAATTATTACTGTTCTCTAATGCTAACAGCATCTCCAAATTCATTTCAACTAAGATATTAAAATAGAAAATGTGTGAATATTTATTTTCCTGTTGAGAAATGATATTACAATTCCAAACATAATATGAGCTGTTGAGATACATCTGAATACTTAATTTATGTAGTATTAAAAAGTTTATATATAACAGCTGAAAACAGAACCCAAGGAAATATATGGTACCACGCGATAATTTGTCTACCTGGGCAACTCACTCAGCCGTTCTTGCTCCCCGAATGATGAAATATCTTTCAGGCTGCAGATAGCGACTTATTCCTCCTAGTCTGTTCAATCTCGTGTCTGGTCCCAGCATGGCATCTCAAGGCAAGCAAAAATTGCAATTTGTGCTTGCCTTGAGTGTACAAACATTCCTCTTTTACTCATTTGAGACATAGACCCTTTACAAGCGTCATGTAAAAGCCTTTGAACGCTTCCATAAGAGATCGCTGAGACACATTCTGAATGTTGGCTGAACTTAATAACTCCAGACACACAGGTCTTGAGTATTGAAGCGATGGTGCACAAGCACCGATTACATTGGACTAGACACATTGGAATGCATCATCATCATTGTTCGACCGTAGTCAAGACAATGGAATTTACTATGTTACACCACCTGTATCCCTGAAGATTACATAAGGGTAGGAGAGTGTGCGCCCTCTGGTATCGCGAGCAGCTGGCTTCCAGAAGAGAAGAGTAGAAATTACCTCGTTTTCAGCTCTACAACAATGTCCAACAAACTGGACTCCGACCTTTCACAAGAGATGATACAGGTAGTAGTTTCCCATATATTTGTACTTTGGTTGGATGATGCTTCCACGAGAGATTTTGAGCCCTCATAAGGAGGCGAGTGTAAGATCCATCCAACCGCATCTCAAGCTTCTTTGATTGAATGAAGGAAAACTGGATCCCTAAACAGATGCTGTATGGGGAACTTGTTAGTAGAAAGAGACTCCGGCAGAAACAAAGGCTGTGATTTAAGGAATGTGTCAAGTCCTCATTAAATGCCTGTAACATGCAGAATTTCGACTGGGAGAGCAATGCATATCATCAACACAGATAAAGGAAGTAAGTTAAGGAGGGGGTGGACACCTACGAAAAAGCACATATTCTTCTTGAAGAATTCCAGCACTCTGCTCGAAAATACGCTGTTAGTGGAGTGAGTGGTGAAAGCTTGGTCTGCAATGTTTGCATTTGCGTATGCCTGTCAAGAGCAGGGCTCATTAGCCACCAACGGAGCCTCAAATGCAAAATTCTAAGTCAGTCCGAGAGCGCACAATGTTGCTAAAGGAGAGGAATTGTCTTCCTCGATCACGAGTGGACGGCCATCATATGTATATGTATATATATATATATATATATATATAAAATATTATTCGAGACAAAACCACTATTTTGCAAAACAAACAAGAAAAGACTTAATTAATACATAAAATTTTAATAAATAGTCACCTACCTCTACATGTATATATACATGCATATATGGGTACAGGACACCAAAAAACGTCGAACACAATGAGAAACGAAAACTAAAACACAAAACCAAGGAAATGGACATTTTTCTTAAACAACGAAAAGATAGAGTACAGGACAAATAACACAAGGAAAATTCCCCTTCTTCAGTCGCCATGATTTCATCTACTCTGCGTTTCGAAGATGAAGGCGATACGCATCTTCGATAGAAATTTTCCTTCCCGCGAAAAGCAAATTAAATAAAATTTGAGATCTTTTTGCGGAGGGGTAAAAATGGTAACAAAAACAGGACAGTAACGACAGTTCAAAATATAAACAGTAAAAGACAGGACAAGGAGAATAACAAGACAAGAAGGGCTGTTAAGCCGAAAGAGATAAAGTGTTATGAACGCTATTTTTTAGAACGGCGAAGGAGCAACAGAAAATGCCGTCTACACTTCCAGAACTCCAGGCCAGAAAGGCAGTAGCAGAGCTCTCGTCGCGGGTCACCGACGGGAGGGAGAAGGAGGAGCAGGAGAAAGGGAAAGAAAAAAAGGGAATGGTTGTGAGGAAACCAGAAAGGATGAGAGAGAGGGAGAGACAGTAAGGTAGAAGAAAAGGAAATCAGAAAGAATGAAGGCTGAGAAAGGGAGGGGAGAGAAAGGTTAAGAGTGTGCATCATTATTAATATCAAGAACAATCTTACTTAGAAATTGATGCGTGCGTTCCTTCATATAATAAATTAATAAATAAAACATATGCATATATACATACATATATGTACGTACTTACCTCTACATGTATATATACATGTATATATATATATATATATATACACATGTGTGTGTGTATGCATGTATATATGTATATATATATATATATATATATATATCCGATCACACTGCTTTGGACGGCCTGAGGTTATAATAGAAGGTACATTCCCAAAATGTCATGTAGTGGGACTGAAACCGGAAGCATGTGGTTGGGAAGCAACTTTTAACCAAACTTCTACGTCTACGCCTGTATGTTTGTGTATGTGACATGCTGAAATCATCTTCGCTTCGAGGGTCTTTAAAATAAAGATCAAGACGAAATTACAACTGCATAAAAAGTTATGTTAATGAGAAATAATCAACCATTCTCCAGAGTAAGTAAAACATTGGAATAATCTGTTTTTACTGGAGAGAAGAGGACAATTAACTTCATATATTCTTTTCTACTCTAGGCACAAGGCCCAAAATTTTGGGGGAGGGGGCCAGTCGATTAGATCGACCCCAGTGCGCAACTGGTACTTTATTTATCTACCCCGAAATGATGAAAGGCAAAGCGACCTCGGCGGAATTTAAACGCAGAACGTAAAGACAGACGAAATACCTATTTCTTTACTACCCACAAGTGGCTAAACACAGATGGGACGAACAAGGACAGACAAACGGATTAAGTCGATTATATCGACCCCAGTGCGTAACTGGTAATTATTTAATCGATCTAGAAAGGACGAAAGTCAAAGTCCACCGAGGCTGAATTTGAACTCAAAACGTAGCGGCAGACGAAATACCTAAACACGGAGAGGACAAACAAGGGTAGACAAACGGATTAAGTCGATTATGTCGACTCTAGTGCGTAACTGGTACTTAATTTATCGTCCCCGAAAGGATGAAAGGCAAAGTCGACCTCGGCGGAATTTGAACTCAGAACGTAGCGACAGACGAAATACCGCTAAGCATTTCTCACGGCGTGCTAACGTTTCTGCCGCTCACCGCCTTCAAATAGCTTCATATATTAACAGAGGAGATAATATACAAACATGCATATATATACATAAACACAGACACAAATACATACACACACACATGCACATACACACGTACGCTCAAATACGCACATATATTCATAGAATTCGTTGTTTTGCATGTAAAGGAAGTTGTTGCTCTACATCATCTTCTTCAGGCACTAATGCATACTAACGGTACGTCTATAAGTGTCTATGCGCGAGTGCGTGTGAGTGAGTGTGTGTCTATGTGTGTGTGTGTGTGTGTGTGTGTGTGTGTTTGTCTTGTGTGAATAATCTCGTCTCTTTGTTTGCGAAACTAGATTTTCCAATCTGTCTTTTCCTAATGTAAAAATATCTGTTGTGATATGATGGGAATTTAGCTGCTAAATCCATCTTATCGGGTACGGGTGCACAATCTTTCTGTAGTCGAGTCGAACTAAAATTTCTAGTTGGCATGTAGTCCCGGATCTATTCAGCTAAAATGCTTTATATGATGGCGTTTCCAGTCAGGATATTCTCGCTGTATGTAAGAAACTATAATGTTAAGTATTGTGTTAATTTAAGAGTGATTTGTGTGAGTTTGCGGGGTGGTGGAGGAGGCTAACTTTGGTGTTGTAAAGCGGTCTTTTGCCGATGTTGTATCTGTCTTTTGACGACGGTTGTCGCTCTAACAGATATTGTGTATATTCCGAAGTCGTCGATAGAATGGTTCTATCTGGCACTGTTCGACTGCCAGTCATACAATGTAATTATCCTCAAATGGTTGGAACGATATACTGTCCTCTAAATATCATAGTATAATTACTATATCTGCACAGACACGACTATCAACCCAGTCTACGCGTACTCTCGACCTTCCTGACCTTCTCCTGTCAACCGGCTACTGATCTGTTTATAATAGCAGGTTACTACCACTTTTTTACTGGGAGGGATGTACAGTTTTATTATACAATAGTTAGCATGGTCGACTACGATAGTTTATAAAGCAACTATGTCTTAGGGGAAAGAATTTGGGTGTTAACAATCGTGTTTCGAAATTATAATACATTTATTCTCTTGTTTTAGATACTTCCATGCGCACCACATGGCCAGTTGCACCTTGATAAGGAAACTCTCAATGCCTAGAATATCTTGCAAGATGTGATATTCTTGGCCTATAGAGTCCCTTAATGTGGACCTGAGATTTTTTGGTTATGTCGTACGCATGGAAAACAACCACCTACCTAAAACGTTCTCTGGTTAGGTTGGTTCCAGGATCCATTATGCAGACCCTCTAATGATCTGCTTCAAAAACTGTCTGATAAACCTCAGGAATCAGAGTACTGAACAGAGTCCAATTGAGAAACTCCTGCTACCAAATTTTCTCCGATATCAAGGAGGCCAGTATCAATATCCTGGGTGAGAAATAACCTCAGCTAAAAGCCAGGTTAGATGTACCCCTAAAATGACGGAGACCACTTCTACAACGTTTGCAACCGGGTCCGCAAATCCCTGAATCGCCACGTGAGATGACCAGGCAAAACATCTGAGAATAGGGTATAGTTGTAACTTATTGAATGTTCAAATACCGAAGCGATGAGCGATTCCAGCAAATATTTAATTAAAAAAGAAGTTGTATAAAAATGCAGCAAATTTATTACTTGCCACCAGATTCTCCAGTGACGTATTCCAAAACTTTCTTCCTGTGTTTTCCAATGATAAACTAGCTGACGCAGTCATCCTTCATTTTACCACATATTGATATCGGAGTCGATTATAATGATAAATATTTGTACCCCACAAGGTTAATTCTTTTCGTTCCTCAAAAAATTTCACCAAGAGACTTCATCTTAAATTGTGCATTTTAAATTGTATCTTTATTATTATTATTATTATTATTATTATTATTATTATTATTATTATTATTATTACTATCTAACTGTAGAATTTAATAATGATCATCTCACTGTTACTTAATATGTGTCTATTTCATAAATCGACATAATTATCCTCACAAGTTTGTAAAATTATATCTGAACTTCTCGGAATTCTCATACCAGTCGACTGATTCACTTTATGTGAATTACTGAAGTTAATTATGATACATTTTATCACGTTTTGCTGGTAGCATGCAAAAATTGAGAAATACAAATGTTTTAAAGAACAATATTTTTTTATAATATTCAAAAGTACTCGGTAATTTGAAATGAAAATATTCGTTTAAAACCATGGTTTGGGCAAAATTTAATTACGTTCCCACAAGTGTCATATTGCCTTCGTATAATTAGTTGTTTCATGACTCATTACACTCATTAACGTAGAATATTACATTGCCTGCTTCGTTTTAATGTCTAAGTTATCCGTGAGTCATTGAATAGCACGGAGGCAGCAGGTACAACTAACTTACTGTGTGAGGTATTGCCGTTAATTTTGTTGCCAGATGGCCAAAAGACAAATATATTTGCATCATTATATAAAAGTTCGTGACTATTAAAGTGACAGACTGCCAGCGAAAATATTGTAGGGTTTACTGAAAAAAATGTAATTATGTAATAATATTTAAAAGAAAAACATAATCATTTTAGATGAGGTTATCTTACGGAGCACACACGTGGGAGTGTCTAAGTGAGTACACGTTCAACTAGATATAGCAGCTTAATGACTTTTAATCCCACAACCAGCCTAAAAATATATTAAAAGACAGGATAGTCGTAACTGGAATATTTTCAAGTCACTTCAATCACAACTGACCAACTGCTAAACTACGTCACTTTCACCTGCTCTGTTATACATCAAAATATGTTTATACACACACACATGTATATTTATCATTATCCGAGTATAGATCTGTAGTCAGTGACTGAGCCTCTTCATGTTGATAAATGCACAGGATACCAATGCCTCAAATTGCTGTGCAGGCCCAAAACGGAATAATAGAGCTAGGAGCACATGTCGTTCGTGGAGAACGGGAAAATGCGAGCCGCTCGTTGGATCGTCGACGTCTGTTTTTTGCCTCTCAATGTCTGCTATTTTTCATCAGGTCTGTTCCCCCTTCGATGATATACCACCTCTTTTACGAGAAGAGAGATATACTGTCGTCTTATTTTCTAAGCTATTGCAGTCAATAACATCGTGTGCCAACGGTGCCTCTATTTGTCCACCCACTTGAATCACACATAAAAATCAAGGCACCTTCAGTAATTATGTCAAAAACACAAAGGTCTTGTTTGCAACGATTTCGTCAAGAACAGTTACTAAAATAGTATACAAAAGTATCGAGGAAGTTCTACTTTTTTTTTACTCGACCACTTATAAATACTAAGCAAAACTTCCTCACGTGATATTCTATACTTACAGGAAAAGAAGGAGACATTAGACAATACATATCTGCTAGATTAAGAATTACTTGGGGACAAACAACAAGAAAACCTAATTAGAAAATACACTTAGATGAAATCTTTACATAAGGGAGATATCTAGTTTTCATTTAGATATCCATCATAAAGCATACATACTGAAATGTCTTTCTCAAAGATGTTACCTTGCTTACTCTGTTATTTTTGTTCACACTTTAGACCGAGTAGAATGAGGCCATGCTGGGCTACTTTCCCAAAATCAGTAAAGTAATAATACTGCGATATATTTGACTATGATGTTTACTATCATATGTTAAATGAGTGGAGGCGCAATGGCCCAGTGGTTAGGGCAGCGGACTCGTGGTCATAGGATCGCGGTTTCGATTCCCAGACCGGGCGTTGTGAGTGTTTATTGAGCGAAAACACCTAAAGCTCCACGAGGCTCCGGCAGGGGATGGTGGTGATCCCTGCTGTACTCTTTCACCACAACTTTCTCTCACTCTTACTTCCTGTTTCTCTTGTACCTGTATTTCAAAGTGCCGGCCTTGTCACTCTCTGTGTCACGCTGAATATCCCCGAGAACTACGTTAAGGGTACACGTGTCTGTGGAGTGCTCAGCCACTTACACGTTAATTTCACGAGCAGGCTGTTCCGTTGTTTCGGATCAACCGGAACCCTCGTCGTCGTAACCGACGGAGTGCTTCCATGTTAAATGACTATGCTACATAAAAGTCTTCTTTCTTTAGTTCACCAATTCTTTCTGTCCTCAATTATTCTTTCTACTAGCGACACCAGGCCTGGGATTTGGGTGTGAAATGGATCGAAGATTACATCGAATCTGATGTTTAACTTATTTCATCGGCTCTGAAAAGAAAAAAAGCAAAGTCAACCTGAAGGTATTCGAACATAGAGTCTAAAACCGAAAGAAACTCCGCAAAATATTTTGTCCGTCATGTTAGATCTTGATTTCAAATTTTGGCACAAGAAACCAACAATTTCTAGGAAAAGGGCTAAGTCGCGTACATCGACCCCAATTCTCAACTGGTTTTCATTTTAAAGATGAAAAACAGAGTCGACCTTGTTTCAATTGGATCTCAGAACTTAAAGTCGAATGAAATGCCCTTAAGCAATTTCTCCAGCGGGTTAAAGATTCGGCCGGCTCACCACCGTTCACTCTCTGAAATTATTGGTTACAAATGTGGGCACAAGACAAACAATTTGCGGAAGGGGAAAGTAAATATCATTGACCCCAGTTTAAGCTGGCACTTATGAAATGCTGAACAATAAAAGGCATAGTCGATCACGATAGAATTTGAACTCAGAACGTAAATAATTTTACCGGACATGCTACGATTCTTTTCTACTCTAGGCACAAGACCCAAATTTTTTTGTGACGGGGCCAGTCGATTGGATCGACCCCAGTACGTGACTGGTACTTAATTTATCGACCTCGAAAGGATGAAAAGCAAAGTCGACCTTGGAGGAATTTAAATCAGAACGTAACGGCAGCTGAAATACCTATTTCTTTATTACCCACAAGGGGCTAAACACAGAGGGGACAAACAAGGACAGACATAGGTATTAAGTCGATTACATCGACCCGAGTGCGTAACTGGTACTTAATTTATCGACCCCGAAAGGATGAAAGGCAAAGTCGACCTCGGCGGAATTTGAACTCACAACGTAACGGCAGCCGAAATACCGCTAGGCATTTCTCTTGGCGTGCTAACAATTCTGCCAGCTCACTGCCTTCCCATCTCATAAATTCTTTAGTTTTATTTCACGCGTTCCTTTTCGATAATTTCTTTAAGGAATCAGATAGAACGTACTTGAAAATATATGCACCAGTTTGGATAAAGATGTGGTTTTCATAGTTCGCCTCGGTAGTCTTCAGCTACGTCCCTGCTGTATTCTTGGAATATTCTATTCTTTGTAAAATTAATTTCGATTTGATGATTACGGTTTTTTTTTTGTAATGGAGTAATGCTCTCATTTTCATTTTCAAAAATGCGTAAGAAACAGCTGTAATGAGCTGACAATTATGCATCGTAAGTTATTATACATTTGATTACGCACTCACACACAAACACACACACACACGCACACACACACACAGACACACACACACACACACACACAAGCACACACACACACACACACACATATATATATATATATTGTGTATATGTATTTTTGTTTTTTGTATATGTGTGTATTACCCTGTGGCATGCACACACATATATCATATGCACACACGTATATACATATATATAGATATATAGATATTTGTGTGTCTGTGAATGAGTATGTGTGCCTATTTTGCATATATCGTCTTACAGTTTCATAGAAATGTACTCACCTTTACGTTATACTTCAAACGCGTGAGTGTACATTTGTTCGACATGCGTTCTCCTAATTTTGTGACGTTATATATGGTGTATGCATGTGTATATCCATGTGTGAGACAAACATATGGATATTTCAGATGCTTATTTATTTAGTTATTTTACATCTTCAAAACATTTATTCACTGTCAAGTTCATAGTGTTTTACGCATTTCAAGTCCCCTTTATTTCTCTTTTCATTCTTTCTTGATAGCATTGATGTAATAGAGACCAAATTTATTTAACAAATATACAATGATTTTCAGAGATATCCTGACAAATTGTGAGCTATATCATTTTTAGTAGAAATACTTTCAAGTATGTTACGCACGTTTACGAGCTGTGCTGCTTTGTTCACTTATGCATTGTATTATGCATGAATGAATTGCATATCATTTTACTGATGTTTTCTTCTGAACATGAAGCCCTAACATGGAGAATTATTCATATATGTGATTTCAGAAAATTGCATTATTCCGGATAGGGAATATTTTACCAAAAAATATTGTGTTTCATACCTGAAGCGAAAATATGCTACTACGTTTAACAAAAAATATATAGAATACGGATCGAGAGAATCGTGCATGTTTCACTAACTTATGTTGCATTTAAACACATTATGTATTCAGTATTTGAATACGCGTCTACATTTAAATATCTTTTAATTACAAAACATCTACTACACATAATCATAGATATTTTAGAAGTCAGCATTCAAATAAACATATTTATTAGTTAGATTAACAGGTCCGCATCTCTTTCATCAAAGTATAATATATCATATTTTACGCGCGGCCATCTTTCCACGTTGAAAGTGCGTATTTTTATTGTCACACAAACGAATTACATGGTTATTAATTTATTCGTAACCTTATTGATGATTTACTTTTTGTATATATTCGGTAATACTGGCAGCCAAAATTCAGATTTTTATCTGAATGATTCATTCTTTTAGTCATATTTTAAAATACAATCTTTTGAAATTTATCAACGTATTTATCAATCTAGTTATGGTTACAAGGCGTACTCGGTTTCTTTTTCTTATCCACGCAAACACTATCAATGGTAAACGAAATATTAATAGACTTCAGTGACAAAAAACATAGAAATTTTGTTTATGCCGGACATGAAACTGCTACATATTCCGTTCGCTGGAAGCCTGCTACTCGCTCTTCCAGAAGATTTTAAGTTCATCACTGTAACCTATGTCCTTTGCATAAATAGGCGAAGACTTACCTACGCGACTAAGGAATTCAATGTGCAGCCTCCTAGATCTGCGATGGGCTGATCTTACTGTAATTCATCGAGGACAACAATCTACTACCTTAGCCTAAAGTTGAGAGATAGACTTAAAATAGAACGGACATATATATATGAAAATACATACATGATGGCTGCGAACTCGCTGACGAGTATGACCATCACTGACAAATTGTCTAATCCTAGACGTTAAGGACAATGGCTGTTAGTAATACCCAAGTCAATAAAGGTTTGTGCAACACCGCTAAGATTCTCACCCAGAAAACCAAGTATTTCAGGAACAAGCAAGTGCAAGATCTTCTGCTCTGCAATAAAGGGGGTCTAATTTCGGTATTTCCTTCTCCTAGATGTTTCACCAAAGAATAGTGGTCTCTTACTCACAACACTCTGCTATTGAATAGCCATTGACTCGACTAAGTTATCCGTCATTTCACAGATTCTGTTTTTCATCCTGCTGGGTGTTAAATTAAACCAGCTTCCTTACCATGCTTGTTTGATAGCGTTGCCAGTTTTGGTACCGACGGCTGGATCAAGCCAGAAGTTGTACTGGATTACATATTAGCAGTAGCGCTCATGACAGATCATTATGTGATCTGACAGACATGCATGCATACATACATGCATACATACATGCATACATACATACATACATACATACATACATGTCAGTCTGCGTGTAGCATTCTGTATTTTTCTACTGATATTTTGCTGAACTGGTATGTGTCAATGAAATATATGTTCTTCAATGAACATCATCTGAAGAACCAAGAAGTGTTAATCTTCGTAGGAAATCATTTCCGATATTGTTTTCTATCGATTTCTTTACCCTTTAGCCATCATAAATGTAGCAAACCGCAGATTTTGCAGTTGTAATCTTCAGATATTGACTTGTAAAATATATGAAGAAACGTATTACAACCGAATATTGAACCTACACTGCAGGTTTTACTCGTTAAGTTATAATCGTGTTTTGTCTTATCTCTGCCTGGCATCGAAATCTGCTTGATATTAAAAGAGGAAAAGTGTACGAAGCCAAAATAAAACATTTAGGTCATAGAGAGCTGAAATGTTAATTAAATCCATATGATTTTTTGATGTGACAGTTTCTCTTTAACGTTAGAAAGAGCTGCTGTCTCGAGACAGCTTTTTACATTATTATTATTTGAAGAGTTAGCTGTCTGACTATTGACTGACAAGCAGAGGGCCTGCATAAAAAACTAAGAGTTATTAGTAATGCACATATGCGTGTCCCTGAATCGAATTGTTATAGCAAGAGCAAATCATTATTGTTAAATTATACAACACAAACATATTGTTTTATGTAATGCAAAAAAATATGCCGCATTTATATGCCTAGTAATTTTATATTATTGAATACGTACCCTTTTATGACTATGTTACTTTTTAAAACAAAGTAATTAGTTTTCACTAAATGAAACTTATGCGTCATAATATAACATTAATTACTGTGTTGATTTAATTTCTATTGCCTAGGGAAATTTTCAATATTAGTTTCTTTTCTATGGAATATTGGCTTTAGGAGCGCTATAATTATTTTGTTGGATAATACAATAATACAATTGATATATGGAAACGGTGCTTTTGATTCTTTGAAGAATTTGTTTCATTGCGTTTCTCTCTTTACACGTGTTGCCCCTTTCGTTACCGATATACAAGTGTGTTCTGATGATATTCAGTGGAAATTTCTGAATCGTTCTCCAAGAGGTTATCATGTATCAGAAACAATGAAGAACACCGGAAAACTACCAACTATTACAACTATGTGTTAAATACAACTCTTCCACAATATTCACGTCACAATTACCATATGCATTAAAGATAAAACGACAAAAAAAATTGCGTGCTGAGAACTACCACATAGAAATGTTAGACAGGGAATATATGTAAGAATGAAAAATGACGTGACGCGCTCTACATTATAACAGGCTTAATACAAACCACACTCGCAAATCAGCGCCGCGAAGCAAAATTAACAAAAGTGAAAGAATTGGAGATATTTGCAACGAGCACGAACTGATGCCACAGCAAACTTTAGTACTCGTAGAGTGTCACCACATTGGAAAAGCATCTCAAAATAGCGTGATACACATTATGAGCACAAGTGCAATTACAGGCTACCAGAACAATCTCTGAATAAATGTACATACATATATATATATATATATATATATATATATATATATATATATTAGAAATACTAAATTTATAAATATCACAGAGAGATATGAGCGGTGGATGAACGATAGAGCGGTTGTATCACACCACTGCTATTTAGCCCTATGAAGCATCGACCCTTCCTGTCGGCTTTGACACATTTTCTGTGTCCTTATGTTTACGAAGGGGAGACAAGTACCCCCTACACCTAGGCCTGCATCCAGAGACATGCAAAGTTTCTGAGTCTTGCTCATCATCAGTCCGGAGTAGCATGGCCTGCTAGCTGAAGATGCTTGTAAAGCATTCGTAAACATATATATTTTCAGTGAAGTTTATTCACTGATCACCAAAATTAGAAATATTGAATTTCTAAATATCACGGATGTATTATGTATATATATATATATATATATATATATATATATATATATATATATATATATATATATATTAGATATATATATATAAGGAAGACAAATAACACAGACAACAGAAATAGCTACAACATCTATAAATCCAGGAACCTAAAACAATCTGCCAAGTTGCTCAGCACCAATGTATGCAATGATTAAGTGTAGTTACCTAATAACTTATATGAATAGACAGGTCAATAGAGAGACTGCAATGTATCGCGATTGTGCTGCTGCAATTGATACAAGTTATCTAAGATTGTAGTAGTCTGCTTTATGGTCTTCAGCCAAGTGACGCATATCTACGGAAAACAATTTTTATGCCTCGCCTCGGCGTTCGTCCAACTGACAGTTTGAAAGAAAGCTGCAAGATCAGGTCTTACTTGGAGCTACACGATATCAAACCCTGATAAATATTTTATATGACCCATCGACTGACATTTGAATTCAGTAAACAAAACTAAAATAGTAAATATGCTTTCTGTTATTTACAATCATATTTGTTTAAAATTTATAGATACAAATTTGAAATAGCAGATTTAAGATAGACAGTGTAAAGTTAGTCTACTGTAAGTAATCAGATTTTCTACCAGCACCTGCCGTTCAGCAGCGTCGAAATGTATAAAAAACAATAAGTAGCTCGTTAAGGAACAAATTACGAATATATATTATTATCTATAAATACACATATTTACACATGACTGTGCGCGTGTGCGCGTGTGTGCCTGTTAGTGTGGGGATATTTATATGTTATGCAAGAAATATATTTATTTCTTTACTACCCACAAGGGGCTAAACACAGAGGGGACAAACAAGGACAGACAAACGGATTAAGTAGATTATATCGACCCCAGTGCGTAACTGGTGCTTAATTTATCGATCCCGAAAGGATGAAAGGCAAAGTCGACCTCGGCGGAATTTGAACTCAGAACGTAACGGCAGACGAAATACTGCAAAGCATTTCGCCCGGCGTGCTAACGATTCTGCCAGCTCGCCGCCTTATGTAAGAAATATATTGCTGACAAGAACCCACACCTAATGAATACATTTAATTTATGTAAATTTATGGCGGCTATTTTCATCGTGATTAATTCAACGTATTTCATCGTGAGCTTATTCCTTCCATGCAACGCCCATAAATGAATCACTATGCTAAATACACTATTGGTAAATATATGTACATAGAAAAATCAAAAGTATGTTACGATTAGGAGGAAATGTTTACGTGAATGTGGTATTATTCAACCAATTTGATTGTTAACGCTCAAGGACACTTTTTATCGTGCTACACTAGACATTCAATTATACGTACATTCTGGTTCAGTCTATATGTTAAAACAAAGTACATAATTGAACGAAGAAATGCAAAAATATATTTCACAAAGCATTTGTTTCTTAAATATAATTTATAAGAAATGTACTAAAAAAATTCGAACATGCGATGAAGAAGTGCATGTGCCAAACTAACGCTAATATATCTCTCTATTAAATGTCATTCATTTCGCGAATAATTAAGCGACAAGAGATGGTTTCTCGAAGAAACTCTCGCTTTCGTCTATTTACAGAACACAAAATATATATACTGGATGCGAAACACGTTGCCTACTACGCTGACGATATTCACTTCGATCGTACACTTCAAAAGTGTTTCTTTGTAATCCAGGAAGATACATCTTAAGTGAAGATTTATTATGTGGAAACCTGGAAAACTGTGATTTCAAACTGAAAGAAAAAACGCGAAAGAGAGCAACTTTGTCCAGCTCACTAATATACTCGCATTAACTCCGAAGAAAGTACAGGGAAATGATTTTTTAAATAAACAAATAAGAAACAGTGAAGAAAATAAATTCAATTTTGCAGTAGGTGAAAAAGGAAGAGACATCAGATGTGTTGGGCATGGTCCATTCTTTACAAATGTGTAAACTGTTTCCTAATTGCCCTCTTTAATTCTCTTTAAACGACTCTCGAAGGTCGTGTTGACTTTAGTCAATAGGGGACACCATATTTACAAACTGTCGCGTAGTGTGACTGAATAAGACAATCCTTCACTACACCACAAAGCGACCTACATACATACCGCCCCACAAAATATCAAAGATAAAAATGCTGATTTTAAGGGATACGCAAACATGCACACTGTTGACAATTACAAATGAGCAGGGGTTTTTTATCAAATATTTGGTGGAATTGATATATATATATATATATATATATATATATATATATAATATATATATATATATATATATATATATATATATATATATATATTCTCTCACACATACACACTGCGAAGAAAGTTACTGTTTCTAGGCCACAATATTTTTACGTAGAGTATTTGCATCATTTCAGATATGCAAAAATGCGCAACATTTGGATGAAGTATTGATGTGATATTATATTATTTTTACCCATAAAACATTCAGCCGTTCAATTAGAATTTCATTCTTTCAGATATATGGATAAACCTGAGCACCCGCTATTAAAATTCCTGCATATCGATCATAACTTTTATTAAAATAACTGCAGATTTTCGACACAGAATTTCAAATACAATTCCTACCTAACAATTTTGTGCATAAAACACATTTTATTTCCATGGGCTTAGCATGTAATCCAAAAGAATAGAACTCAACAACAAAAAGATATAATAAAAGTACCCTTGCATAAAACATTAGAAGACTAACGCAGCATGCATTCGTTTTTGTTTCGTTTTTTTTTTGTCCGGTTTATGATGACATTTGCAAAAATCAAGCTGACAAGCGAATAGAAATTCTGTAGAGTTATATTGTGACAATAAAGGCAGTTTTACAATGTAAAGAATGTGTTTTATGTCTGTCAATATGGTCCGACGCAATAAAATTGTAATATAATTTACTTCTGTAATGTGGATATTGCAAACAAAAGCAATGCTAGAGACGTCTTTCGAATTATCTTCGTTATATCGGAGTAGTTTTAGAAGTCTATGACATAATTCGCATTTACTTTTTCAGATTTTGCCATAGTTCCATGTATTGATTCACATTTTCATTTTGCAAATCCAATGAAATTGCAGTGACAGAAGCAGATTCATTGAATACTTAATTCTACCAGTTTCAAAATAACTACAATAGTGTATTATATTAAAATGGATTTGGCTAGAAGTCTCTTGAGGCAGCTAAAACTTTTGAGTTGATATATATATATATATATATATATTGGTAAAAACGGTAAGATAACAAAAGAAAATATAAATATATATATATGTGTGTGTGTGTGTGTGTGTGTGGAGGCGCAATGGTCCAGTGGTTAGGGCAGCGGATTCGCGGTCGTAGGATCGCGGTTTCGATTCCCAGGCCGGGAGTTGTGAGTGTTTATTGAGCGAAAACACCTGAAGCTCCACAAGGCTCCGGCAGGGGTGGTGGCGAACCCTGCTGTTATCTTTCGCCACAACTTTCTCTCACTCTTTCTTCTTAAATATACACACAACGAGATTGATTCCGCATGTAAACTCATTATTTGTATATTCTAACTTTTCAAATCCACTGCGCAGTCACATCTTAATTCCGGCAACATAGAGGATGCCGGTAAAACCTCGTATATATTTATCAAAAATCATTTAAACATAATAAGTAATATTAGGGTAATTAAGAATTAAGGAAACTTTTATTACCAATGGCCTAGCGCAAAAAAAATTAGTCAATAGACTATATATTATTCATATAAAATATGGTGTACATTAAAACACATTAAGAGGCTTCCATCATAGGAAAGCCTTGCGCTAGAAAGAGCAGTAAACAACTCAAACTACTAATTAGGGATAAATTCTCGAAGGGAAAGAAAATTAAAATCATTTACCATCTAATTTACTTCCTAGACCACGTTTACTGCTCTTTCTAGTGCAAGACCTTCCTATATTTCATATGAATACTATATAGTCTATTGACAAATTTTTTGCGCTAGGCCACTGGTAATAAAAATTTCTATAATTTTTATTACCCTAATATTACTTATTATGTTTAAATGACTTTTGATAAATTTACAACCGACCCACGCACACATGGATACCTGCACTTATCGAGTAGTCCCAAGTACAACACGTTATATTTCAATATACAAATAATATGTTTGTTTTTGTTTTGGAGAACAAATCGAGTTTGAGGATAAACATACAAAACACAAAGAGTATATACAGCTATTGACAAGCTTCAAATCAGCAACTGGGAGACGTGTAGTATACTTAGTAACCGTTACAAAATATAAAATATAACGTATAACATAAAGTACAATAAGAATATGTGGACGATACTTAAAGAATTAAACCATAAAAATTTAGGAAGAACCCAATCAAACTTAAATCCCATCCACCTGTGAAGGGAACACTCCATAGGTACCATACAAAACTTTTTTGCTTTATAGAATGTGAGTAACTGACAATAATCTCACCAAATTGGTTTTTCAAGTTGCCTCTACATTTTGAAATTACTAATCCTATTTACTTTGCACAATAATCACCATCTGCAGAAGATGCTAAGGTACATTTAACTATAGCCCAAATGATCGGGTAATCTGTGTGCGAATGTTCGAGACTCTAAAATTTAGAGTCTATATTAACATTGACAGTGACATGTAGTTAACCTTATTTTCAATTCTAAAGTTACGTGATTGCGATGTCGGACAGTGAAGTAGTTTCATGTCACACCAATGTAGTTATGTACAGTCGCCTGTGTAATGACTGAACCCTTGTGGACAACGTTATCGATAAAGCACTTGTTTTTCAGTGGACACATGGCCGGTCTTCTACAATTAGACATATTCGTGTTCCCCAGGGTAGCATTGTGCCTAAGTCCAGGGCTATGGTCTAGACACCTCAACAGGTATATACTACTTGAATCAGTATTACAGCTGATGGTTCCAGTATGCAAAATTTCCCCACTGTAATTAGGATTATTACGACAGTCTCTATATGTGTTCTTAGGGAAATTAGAGTTATTATTTGTAGAAGCAATGGCCGCTTCAGTATGACGATTGACATCACTTGCATTTCGAAATACGTTCGTACTATCATCATCCTGGCCGTTCCCGCCATCAATGTAAACGAAATGATCGTTGCATTCAACCGATAAATAGTTTCAAGTCACGTTACTATTCACATTATAGAAACTTGTATATAGCGAGAAATATTCAGCAAGTTGTGTTCATTTGGCAATAAGTATACACTATGTATATATATACCATGTGTATGAAATAATTGAACGCGCTAATGAAATCTGTATAGAAATATATATTTACTCTTGCTGTAATGTAAAGCAAGAATAAATTATAATGAAGTTGTCATATACAACAAATTACAATATCTTACTTATGATAATAAAATGAAGAAAACACTTGACAGTTACATTCTACAATGAATGGAATAATTAGATTAAATCGGCGCAGCTTAAGTTGATCAAAAGAGGTCCTTCAACAAGTTGATGGATTAAATATTACGATATTGTAAAGTATTGTGTATTTTAATTATTTTTTTCCTTTACACGCTATTTTGTAATAATTGATGCGGTGTTAGTGTAATGGGAATGATATATCTTATTGAAAGTCTAGAATACTTAATGCGACAGCTGTCCTCCATGAGTACATACATCAATTGTTAGACGTAATTAAATCTGATACTGTATTTATCAATTTACATTTGATAACTCCGTGTAATATTCTACATTGATTTTTCACACTTGTTTTGTAATCTTTCATCAAAACAATGCCAAGCTGGTTAAACATATTCTTCCATTGTAACAATACTTTGTTACATGTTGATGCAATTTTGTATGTTAAGGTATGTGTTTATAAGTATGTTTTCCATCACAGTCAAACCAATACTATTTTGTAGACAAGCTCCATTTTGTAAACTACTTCCAAAGAAAATTGTGTATCTCGAACATTGAATAAAGCGTATTACTAAATATTATCACAAAGGAACAGTTTTCGATCGATCTTAACAAATGTATATTTCTGTTACTGCGGAAAATATTTTGATTAAAGAAAGCATCTATAAACACAATGATTTCCTTAGCCAGTAAAATACTATTCATAGTATATTAATTTACTTCTTTCAATAATAACTAAGTTTAAGGAGAGATTGTATTTTGAGTAATAGAGAAATACTTTGATTTTAATGCGGCGAATCGCCAGTCCTCAGAACGTGGAATACAATGTTTCGTAAAATTCGTATCAGCTGTCAAATTTTCTCATCTCAATGCTCATCGAGATCGACTTGGCAATCCAGTTCTGGGTTAAAAGCTTCGCCTCTCTCACTCACACACACACTCTCTCTCTCTCTCTGTTTCTCTCTCACTTGCTTTCTCTATTTTCCTCCTCGTTCTCCCTCCCTCTCTCTCCTAAAATTCCAAAGGCAACACATTTTACATATCTAAAGTAATTTCACATTTATTGTCGAAACGTAAACCATATGACCATCCTAACAGTAAACAGATTTTAATCACTGAGGCACATTTTCAACACCGAGGTGCAGTCGACTGTATGCATGCACACTTTAAACTCGTGGTTATTTTATCGGTCCACACTCCAGGAGAGACCAAGTTCGGTTAGATATTATCCGTTCATTGGAATGAGGAAATTTATTCATATGAAATATTCATGAAACCGTTCTAATGCCTCCTGTTTTTAGATTTTCCCAAAAGGTTATTCCTTCCGGTGCTTCTCACAACCCACGAAATAAAACCTAGGTGACTTATGGGTGAGATCTTAAATATGCGCCATATATTATCTGAAGTAATATCTTTTAGGTAAAAATCGCTTTTATGAATGAAAGGAATATAGTTGAATTATTAATATCAGTAGTAACAAAAATTAGAATTTTGCATTCCCACTTTACTTCTAAATTTGAATATTTGACAGAATAATGAAAGCAAACAGATTAACGCAGCGAAACCCAGAGGTAACTTAATGAAATATCGGAATTTTCAAATCACAATAAAAATTCATTTAATGATTTTTGAGATTGAAATTTAATTAAATAGACATGATACAAATAGCAGCTTCCTATTCTATGAGGTTTAATAGTTTATTCATAAATCTCATTCAATTTCAATCAGAACATCCTTTTTTGTATACTGCTTCATTTCTTCTTTGTTACATCGTATATGTCAATTTCAGCGTTTGCTAAATCTTCTCACCTCCACATGGATTAGAAAATCACAATGTGACATTTATACAATCATTTTAAAAACATTAGCAATGCTAATGAATAGACAACCATCAGGAATTGAATTCACCTGTTGAATTATTGATGAGTTTGGTTTTTCAATGATTTGTAGCCTAGATGTAAAACTTAAACCGTAGACGAAATCAACGAGAAATCAAATTAGAAATTGAAAAGTAAAACTGATTTCGCAGCAGCCCCAGTTCAAATATAATTGAAGATAGAAATACAATAAAATATTCTAAAATATTTCTCCAAGTTATTGATGAATTTTGGACGCCAAAGAGAATCTATCGTAAAATAATAGTGTCATTGTAAAGGATGAAACATTATATCAGTAAGTATTGGAAAATGAACAGATTCATAATTTCAAAAGAGATTTATGTGTAGGAGTGAAATACAATGCATCGGCTTCGACCAAGAATGGAAAATCGTCAGATGGTTTCATTGCACTGAATTGATCCTCTTACTTTGAGACTTTTCGAACACTAAACCATAAACTAACTTGATATGATTGAATTCAGATCTAAAGTAAAGGATTAGTCGATATTACATTTGATTGGAAGGAGATTGACATGCAAGTAGAGGGAAAGAAATGCCAAGGAAATTACATAATGATTTTATATAGTGTCACAAAATACATGATGCGATTTCGAAATAAGTGCTGAATTAACAAAAAAGTATGTGCGCCTGAGTATGTACGTGTATGTGTGTATGTGATTGAGCTGATGAGTGTGTGCATGCTGTAGCTACTATGGCTGGATCAAATTCTATTTCGAGTAGTGTCTTTTTGCGGATATCTTTTAAATGATAGACGTGACACTTAAAGCTGTATATCGCATTTCTCATGGCTGAATGTGTACCAGAAACCGAAAATATTTGAAACACGTAAGCTGTTAATCATGCGCAAATAAAGAAAAATACTTTTAAAGGTATAAAAATTATGTTTTACAAACAATATTTGCAGTTAAATACATCATAAATATATGCAGAAAAGTTTGATTTAATAAGTTCTTTAACAGAACTTTATTTCATGAAATATTTAAACTTAAGATCCCGGAGCTGTGTCATCTATCCTCTCCCCTTCTACCATATTATGAGTCCCAAAATTTGAGAATACATAGGCGAAAAACAGCCATACAATTAGACTCGAGATTTATTAATCAGAAATTTCTTTTTATAACAGAACATGAAATCAGAAAACAATGATTTAAGATACACAATGGAAAAAGACCTATTTCAAAGATTAAGCCTGAAGATGATAAAAGAAAATATTTTCATACTTCTAATGAAACGGGGAAGATTATTGAATTGAAAACATTTACACAATGTAAGATCATGTTCAGTGGCGCCTTTCATACTTTCTAAAGTTTTGTTTTTTTTTATCTCAAGTCGAAAATCATATTAAACTATTCGTGGAGGTTATGTACTGGAAGAGCCCACTTATATTTTTGCGATAAAACAAAACTTTCGCTTTAACATGGGATTGGTTAACAACAATTTCAAGGAATATGGGTGGCATGAAGTCTGAGACACCCAAGCACAATTAGAAACGCAATGAACAGATAGGAAATATAAATTGCAGTTAAATATTGTACAGGAATATGAATGGTTAATTAGTTCTCTTTGAAACCACGTGGTCCTGTCCAAATTCGACTTGAGACACAAATATATTAATGCCTTCTGAGTGAGGTAGCCAGACGAAAATAGTGTGGCAGTGTGTCATGTATGTATGTATGTATGTATGTATGTATGTATGTATGTATGTATGTATGTATGTATGTATGTATGTATGTGTGTGTGTGTGTATGTATGTATGTATGCCTTCTGAGTGAGGTAGCCAGACGAAAATAGTGTGGCAGTGTGTCATGTATGTATGTATGTATGTATGTATGTATGTATGTATGTATGTATGCATGTATGTATGTATGTATGTATGTATGTATGTATGTATGTGTATGTGTGAATAGATAGATAGATAGATAGATAGATAGATAGATAGATAGATAGATAGATAGATAGATAGATAGATAGATAGATAGACAGACAGACAAATATAAAAGTATTTATCTATATATGTGTGTTTGTGTTATGTGCGTACGTCTTTAATTTATAGATTCAAATATGTGTGCGTGCGCATGTGTTTGTGTGTGCGTGTGTTAGTTCTTGTCCACCACAACCGCTTTACAACCGGTGATAGTTTGTTTACGTACCGACGCTTTATCGATTTAGCAAAGTCACCAGGTTAAAAGTAGATACTGGGGCCTATTTGTTTGATATAACTCTTCAAGGCTGTATGCTGGTATGGCTGAAGTCCTTTCGCAGAAACAATCAAAAGATAAAAAGAAATCGTAGTAAAAGCAAGAAGAGACGAACACGCGGAGTTAAGGAGGAAAAGTCCAGTAATAGAGAAACTGGAAAGGGTTTAGATCTGAATCTAAGTTTTATTTTCTTACGTACGAACGCTTCGTGTCATTTTATCGTATCACAAAATCAATTTGCTTTGACTGCAGCTGATAACTTACCTGTGGGTGGCGAGCGAATCATTCTGTCCACAATTCTGTTATTTTCACTCGGTAAATAATTTAATTTCTAATCTCTTGCCGTTTTTCAATTTTGGTGTCCTTAATATCATGATTGCGCTTCCATATTTCTGACTTATCACTCTGCAGCTTTCTGGCTTCCTTGTATTTCTCATTTTATATCGCTACCATAGTGTCTGACCATCACACCTACACACAAGCACACACTAAAACACACATTCACACGCACAGACACACAAGTATGAAGATATGTACATATATACGTGAGTGCATGTATATATATTTTTTCATACCTGTATTTATCTATATTACCATATGCACACTATTGTATATGTGCATTATAAGTATATGTACATTATTTAAAGAACTAGATCACTATCATTGCAACATACATTAAACACATTTACATATTTATTACAAACTGGGAGATTTGCAATTTGTAATTTATATAACGCGGAATCATTATTCTATGGGTTCAATTAATCTCCTTATATATCACAAACAGATGTTGCTGGTTGCTACTGATAAATACATCGAAACTACGAAAATCTTTATGCGAATAATGTATTCGGCTTAAAGTTAAACAAGTCAAAATTGAAATTTTAGTATTATATGTATCTCTCTCTCTCTCTCTCTCTCTCTCTCTCTCTCTCTCTCTCTCTCTTCTCTCTCTCACTCGATATACACGAAACAATAGTGTATAGCAAATAAGGCAGCGAACTGGCAGAAACGTTAGCACACTGGGCGAAATGCTTAGCGTTATTTCGTCTGTCTTTGGGTTCTGAGTTCAAATTACGCCGAGGTCGACTTTGGCATAACGGTCTTTTTTCATAGCGTTTTTCAGATGGCCAGATAGCCGAAGGGATGGTGTTGTGGATTTCCACCTCGTCATCTGAGTTTTATCTTGGCTACCGAATAATTGTCACATATTATTTTACAGATAAATTTCCTCTATTTACATAATATTGAGGTCTCTTTCTTTCTTTTATTATCTTACCGTTTTTACCAATACACACACACACACACACACATATATATATATATATATATATATATATATATATATATATATACGTATGCGTGTGTGTATATATGTATGTGTGCGTGTGAGAGATAGAGATAGTCAGACAGACAGATAAATCAGTGTCTTTGACTGTGCTTGTGTGTGTGTTTGTGTGTGCGTGCGTATCTCTGTACCTGTGTATAAACCATGGCTGGCACACGAAACAATAAGGCGGCGGACTGGCAGAAATGCTTAGCGTTATTTCGTCCGTCTTTGTGTTCTGAGTTCAAATTCCGACGAGGTCGACTTTGCCATTTATCGTTTGGTGGTCGATAAATAAATACCAGTTGCGTAATGGGGTCGATCTAATCGATTGACCCCCTCCCACAGAATTCCGAGCTTTGTGTCTACAGTAGAACAGTATGTTGAATAGTAAATAAATTTATTGACCAGTTCAATTATGTCCACACCTATCTGACCTGCTAAAAGGTCATTTTTCACAGAAATTTGCCGTGCAGAAAGAATTTTCATTTTTAAGCGAGGGCTACGAATTGGTCTCAAAAGATTCTCAGACTAGTTCTGTAGCACTCCAACAGATGGCAGCGCTCAGTTTCGGGTGCAGTGAGAGCTAGCATCGACTTTATTGAGGTAGTGTACTGTGTGATATCGCTGTATTTACTTCACAAGTTGTGAAGTATGTTTCTTTATGTCTTTTGTGATTACGAGTATGCTGTAGTCTGCGATTTTGTGATGGACAGGCAGTTGGAATAAAAGGCCAATGCGAAATGTTGCGTTAAATAAGGGAAGCCTGCTACAGAGATATTCAGCATGCTTCGGCAAGCTTACGGTGACGAGGCCATGTGTCGTACGCAATGTATTTTGTGGCACAGGGGCTTCAAAAGCGAAAGGACGTCCCTGGAAGACGATGAGAGATCCAGAAGACCTGCTACGAGTGTCATCCCCGGAAACGTGAAGAAAATCTTTCAGCTTGTCCATGCAGTTCGTCACCGGAAAATCAACGACAATGCTAATGCTGTTGGTCTGTCCTAGGGGCCCACGCAGGCAATTCTACCGCCTGAATCGAACATGCGGCGTACCTCCGCCAAGTGTGTTTCCCACCTTCTGACCATTAAGCAGAAAGAACAACGCATCGATGTCTGTGTAGATCTCTGTCAGCGGTATGCTGATGATCTATCCTTCATTTCGAAGATCCTCAGACGAAACAGCAGTAGTCACAGTTGAAGAGCCCGTCTCTTCAACGACCGAAGAAGTCACGACAGATCAGCAGCTCAATTAAGAGAAAGCTTTTTTTTTTTTATTCGACATCCGCGGTAATGTGCATCGAGAGTTCGTTCCTCGAGGCGAGACTGTTAATCGGGAGTTCTAGTGCGACATTTTGAATCGTTTGAGGGAGGACATTCGGGGAAAGCGACCAGATCTGTAAAGTGCAAAGCATTGGACTTTTCACGACGGCAATACATTCTGTCACCAAGCTCTTCTCACTCGTGAGTTTCCCGCCAAAAAACAACATGTTGTCCCTTCTGCATCCTCTCTATTCACCAAATTTACCAGATGCTTACTTCCATCTCTTCTCCAAGATTAAAATGAAGCTCAAAGTTGCTGTTATTCTGTCCTATGGGCCCTCGCCGTTTTAAGATTGTTGCCAATATCAAGATCGAAGCGTAGAAAGTTATCGGCTCGCTTACGGAAAATGACTACCAGGCTGAATTCCAAAAGTGACCGGAAGCTGGGACCAAACTATTGCTGCGGAAGAGATTGTTAAAACTTAGGCAAAAAAGTTATTTTTTATTAAACAACTAGTCCGGGAACTTCGATGTATAAAACACCAAAGCCAGATTGTAGCACACCCCATGGACAAATGTACCAAAATGAGTCAAAAGCCCTTTCGTATTGCAAGTTTTAATTAATAGTCCATACAAATTACATACGAAAAGCGTTTATTCATCCAACTATCTCCATCATGGTCCACTGTTTGTGGCTCAAGTCAATATTTAAATGATTTGGCTTGTTTAGGAGTAAAATCTTCTTGCACCGATTTCAACCTCATCCATACAGTTGAACCTCTGTCCGTGCATAAAGTGAACCATGGCTAAGAAAAGATGGTAATCTTGATGGTGTAAGGTCTTAGTTGCACACAGTGTGAAGCAGCACTTTGAGTCACTGAACTTCCTCATGTTTGCGCTTGGTCACATTGGCAGTGTGTGTGGGTTTTCTGTAAGCCTTAGGAGTGCGCGCGAGAAAGAGCTGTAGGAATGTAAGGAAACGCAGAAAATTTGAGAAGAAAGAATGAGAGAAAAGAAGAAATTGGAAGTTACCTAGACGCAAGAGGAAGGATAGGCATACATGCATGCGTACACATATATGCGAGGGTCGGTTGAAAATTTCATAAGCTGAACAGGATACGCTCATGGAAAGTAACCAAATGAGGCCCATTTTTTAACACCCCGCGCCTTCTTCACATCAGATTTGCAGTGCTTGGATCCCAATGATGAAGGGGGTTTCACCCTGTTGGTCAGAAAAGCCAACAGCATCAGATATGGCATCATCATCACTGCAATATTGGATCCCAGCCATGTGTTTATTCATGTTGGAGAGTTGGAGAACATATGAAAGTCAAATAGGACCAAATTAGGGTAATAGGGAGGGTGGTAGATCAGTTAAAGCCACAATCCATTGAAACAAAGGAATCGATTGCTATAAAATTATCCTGATCATAAAAGACCACTTTCGTCAGTTTTCTTGGGTGTTTGTTTTTCATATCCTTTTGTAACAACCTCAACAAGTTGGCATAGTATTCTGTATTGATGGTGTGGCCCTTTGAAGATAGTCAATAGGCACAACGCCTTTGCATCCCAAAAAAAACTGAAGCCATCACTTTCTCTGCAGATGAAACGACGCTGGCCACCGTCTTTAGAGTAGGTTGAGGAAGGATGATTCCACTACATGGATTGCTTCTTTATCTCTGGCCCAAAGTGATGAACCCAACGCTTATCCTAGATTAGAAGATGGTCGACCTCAGATAATGTTAAATTTTCCCATAATATGATCCGCCTGCTGCGCTTTTAATCAGATGTAAGAAGACATAGTACTCACTGCGTAAAAATCTTTGTCGTGGCATGTTTATCGTGCAGACTATTCTCAAATCTCTCATGTGATATCTTAAGAGCATTGGTTATTTAATTTATATTCAATCGCCTGTCATCCTTCACCATTTGGTGAGCACTGCAGGCGGCTTTTAAGCAAGTCTATGCCTTCTAAGCAACTGACCCTGAATAGTAAGATCTGCAAACAGATCTCTGACTTCTTTTAGAGAATTAGTTGCAATTTCTTCCTCTAGGACCAATGATGATCATATTCGTCGCAAGAAATCACCAAAATCTCAAGAAATTACCAAAATCATGAAATCGCCAAAATCAATCGCAGTAATGAAATTATAGGAATCTAAAATTTCAGGATTGCAGGTCTGTATTCGGCCAGGAATTTTCTTAATTTACTCATGGATTTAGCCTTTAGATTATAAAAATTGTTATCGCATAAAAAAATTTGTCGCAAAAGG
>NC_043012.1:13955570-13960570 GCF_006345805.1 Octopus sinensis
CCGATTTTGTTTAAATCTAATTCCCAACATAAAGCCAGCATTTTCTTTTTTTGACCTTTCTTTGCGAAGATAATTTTTTTCTTTATGTTAATAAATTGTTATAACAATTTGTTTTCTGCTTCAAAAAAATCATGCTGTTTTCTTTTGAACATTCTCAGTTAAGATATGGACATCTTTTGATGTCTTTACAACACACCATTTTACTTTTGGCTTGATTTTTTTGTTCTATTTCTTTCATTCTCCTCTCTATGGATACTTGATATTGTATTAGATGTGAATGTTTTACACGGACACACAGACACATTCAATTATTTATATATGTTCTCACTTGTATACTTACAGACTTATATATATGTATTTGCATATATGTGTGCATATATATATATATATATAATTACATACACTCACAAATGAAACGTATGCCTTCGAACTGACATACTTCAATATGCCACATGATTATAATCTCCAGATACAGCACAATGTATCGCGTATCATGCTAAGATACATTTCTAGACATAACACTTAACCAATCAAGCTATTATCTAACGTTCATTTCCTGTATCAGAATTGAAGACTTTTCGTAGTCTAAATGCACGCTGATATCTGCATTGGAATTTGATATGTCTGAATTTTGATTTTTATAGTCACATAGATTTTTCATTTGCATAAAATACTTTTAATGAAGTAGTGCTGCCAATTTAATCAGCTTTTGTAGCAAGAGGGGTGTGGTATGGCCCTATGTGGTTAAGGGCGGTGTTCTTAAATTCGTCTGAGGGATGCTCCAATGCCGAGCATGAAATATTAGATTACTTCAATATTTTAAAATTGTAAAATTTGTAAATAATAAAACATGAAAATTAGACTAAGTTGGAATTCCATTGACAAGACTATATATATATTTATACGAGGTAAGAGGGGGGTTAGTAAATACGATTGGATGCCTCAATCAGCATATTGTAAAGACGAAACATCAAAAAATAGGTAGGCGTTTACCTTAAAGAAAATTGTCTCTTCAACCTAGAATAACAGGGTCAATGAAGTAGTCGCAGAATTTAATACTCAATGTCGAAAAGTTCAATGTGACGATATTAAATTTAAATATTTGATTACGTGTGTTCCAATACTACAAGAAATTATTAATATGAATATAAATAAATTCGTAATATTACATCATGGATTATATTTATATTAATATAATGTAATGTAATGTATATAATGTAATATTATATATTTGTGTTTCTATTCACGAAAGTTATATTCCATGTAGTGTTTAAACGCACGTAACTAAGTAATGAAATATTATAACATAATTTTCACTCTTGAATTTGTTACACATAGCCACATATGTTTATATATATATTATATATATATGTATATATGTCTGTATATATATATATTTATATATAATAAGTGTGAATGCTGGGGTTGTCTCCATATTCGTGTTTGTCGGTGTGTGTGTGTGTGTGTGTGTATGTGTGTGTGTGTGTGTGTGTGTGTGTGTGTGTGTGCGCGCGCGCGTGTGTGAGTGAGTGTTTCTGTTTCTGATCCAACTTTTCTGATATTGAAAAAAGTTCCATTAAAAAATGAAATTGCAGTGAAATTTTAATGTTCATATCTTGAATAATTTTTCATCTCTATGTTTTTGATTATATATAGTATTTGTTTTTTATTTCATTTGGTGCTGCATATCCAGGCGATGTGAACTTTATATTCTAGTTTTGTAGGTATCGCCAGAAGTTCTCTATTTTCAGTCACGTATATATTCACATGTAAAATACATCTAGGAATACATGGTTGTATGGGACGTTATTTTTTTCCCTTCAATCCTTTCTGTCGTAGGCTGGAAACGACAAAATATTTTCCATTCTTCTCTAATGTTAAACCAATACACCTGCTGGTCTGTTCCTTCACTTTCCTCCGTCTTTTGTTTTCTGTAAATTTGAAATAATAAAACATGAAAATTAGACTAAGTTGGAATTCCACTGACTAGACTATATATATTTATATACATATACACATATATATTTATACACATATGCATATATATATACATACACACACCTATATATATATATATATATATATATATATATATATATATATATATATATATATATACATACCAGGAATAAGCACATAAATGCGAAACAAGATGGAAACAATAGTACTCGAATACCAGAGGAATTCCAAACAAAACAGTCTGACGAATGGGAACGTGAAACTCTGAGTAACAGTTTTTGTGATATTACTGCTGCTTTTTGATATGTATATACATATATATAGTACAAGTATATATATATATATATATATATATATATATTCTTCGACCCCCTTCGTTCATGGCTGACCATGGGATTGCACCTAGAAAGTTACCTTCCTAGGCACAAGTCCGGGCAAGTCCTCCATGTATACTGGCCTCCCCTCTCCACACCACTGATGTTATCCAAGGGAAAGGCAAAACTCGACACGGCTAGGCACCAGTGATGTCGCAACTCATTTCTACAGCTGAGTGAACTGGAGCAACGTGAAATAAAGTGTCTTGCTCAAGAACACAACACATATCCCGGCCCAGGATTCGAACTCACAACCTCACGATCGCAAGCTCGATGCTCTAACCAGTGCGCCAAGTGCATTCACTCTCTCTCTCTCTCTCTATATATATATATATATATATATATATATATATATATATATATATATTATACATACATACATACATACATACATACATACATACATACATACATACATACAAAAATACCATGTTGCTGATGTTGTGAAATTCCAAGAAACCGGTTCTTTCTATATTGGCAAGAAATCTTAAAAGTGACTGAGTAGTAGTAGTAGTAGTAGTAGTAGTAGTAGTAGTAGTAGTAGTCGCGACAGCAACAGCAGCAGCACTGAATCCTTGTGGTTGGGTAGGAAACTTCTTACAACACAGCTCCGTCTGCGCCCATAGCCACACCTAAACCTATCACGGACGATTTCTTTACAAATTTCCACATCAATATGGAATTCTGGTTTCAATCCTTCCTCCTTAGGGAATTAACTTGTAACAGAACCGAGCGTCGATTAGAAATTGCGGATTGAATTTGGTTTGAAGGACACAACGTCAGACTCTGTTAAACTGATTGCGCCAGGAATTCAATGGTCGTCTGACAACATCAGTCACTCTAATATCATGATTCTGGTTAATGATTGCGTAAGTGTACGCATATCTCAACCACTTAAACGCTACAGCAATGAATAGGGGATTCTGTGCATGATGTTAGCTCAGTGACAGACATCAGTAGTTATATTCATACACACACACACTCGCTCCCTCTCTCTCTCTCTCTCCTCTCTCTCTCTCTCTCTCTCTCTCTCTCATACACATACACAGACACATAAAGGCATATGAATGTATATATGCTGTAGGGAATTTGTTTTACAAGTGAATAGGCGCAGGAGTGGCTCTGTGGTAAGTAGCTTGCTTACCAACCACATGATACCGGGTTCAGTCACACTGCGTGACAACTTGGGCAAGTGTCTTCTACTATAGCCTCGGGCGGGCCAAAAACCTTGTCAGTGGATTTGGAAGGCAGAAACTGAAAGAAGTCCGTCGTATATATATTATATATATATAATATATATATATATATATGTATATATGTATATATATATATGTATGTATATTATATATATATATATATATATATATATATTGTATGTATATGTTTGTGTGTCTGTGTTTGTCCCCCCAACGTCACTTGACAACCGATGCCGATGTGTTTACGTCCCCGTCACCTAGCGTTTCAGCAAGAGTCACCGAAAGAATAAGAACTAGGCTTACAAAGAATAAGCCCTGGGGTCGATTTACTCGACTAAAGGCGGTGCTCCAGCATGGCCGCAGTCAAATGACTGAAACAAATAAAAGAAAAAAATAAGAAAACAAATGTATTATACACAGACACACGCAAATGCATGTACACTTACACAATTACGATGATTTTTATGTTAAACAGCCATTAGTCTAGACTTCTCGCCAATAATTTGACGAGATAATTTAACTTGTTAATTTAAGTTGGCAGAAACAACGAACTGATCACTGTCGCTACTTTTGGCACTTTTTTCATTATCTCACTGCAGTTGCCTGCATCCAGCTACATATGTGTGCAAATGTATGAATATATGCATACAAGTAGTAGTAGTAGTAGGAGTAGTAGTAGTAGTAGTAGTAGTAGTAGTAGTAGCGGGACAAGAAGCAGCAACGGCAGCAGCAGAAACAGCAGTAGTAGTAGTAGTAGTAGTTGTAGTAGTTAGTAGTAGTAGTAGTAGTAGTAGTAGTAGTAGTAGTAGTAGTAGTGGTACAAGAAGCACCAACGGCAGCAACAGAAACAGCAGCAGCAGCAGCGCAGCAGTAGTAGTAGTAGTAGTAGTAGTAGTAGTAGTAGTAGTAGTAGTAGTAGCGGCGGCGTGAGCTGCGGTTCACTATTATCGGATATCTGTCAGAACTTTTTGGCATATGTCAGATAAACTAGTATTAACTTAACAAGTAGTAACTAAGCAGTACTTGTAGTAAGTTAGCAAATACCGAAGTTAGTAAACGTCTTCCCGTCGATTTTCATTACGAGTTATTCCAATACTAAGTGTATTTCAGAGACATTTGTATCCTTCATATTGGTCTCAGCCAGAAAAAATTTTAACCTGGAGGGAAATGTTCATTTCTTCTCTCTCAAAGGAAATAGTGATATCTTATACATAATATGAAATGATTCGCTACTTTAGGCATCATGTAAGATGTGTGTGTGTGTGTGTGTGTGTGTGTGTGTGTACACGCACACATACCTTCACCAAAACATATTTTTATTATTTTCTCAATACCTTCTGCGCTGATCTGTTATAGCATGCAATGATAAAAGCGATATTATCGATGCAACAGTAGCTCACTTTGATATTATGTGGTTTGACGGGATGCTACACATAGCTTACTTTGATGTTATTTTTCAAGGGAAGGTACA